>NC_140538.1:33402036-33474536 GCF_057382185.1 Mchenga conophoros | reverse complement strand
ACATAGAGACACTCATTTTTAACACTCGATTTTAACTACTATCATTTTACACCTCAGAGTTACATTAAAAGAATGTGACTCTGCTTAGAGTAAAATTAACTCTACTTTTGCAAGAAGACTATTAACACCAAAACATTTAACACTTTTGAATTTGCTGTGTAGCAAGGCCGGTGAGGCCACTCTAGATAGGAGTCAAAAATCAGCCTCGGTGGCCAACCAGGGATGCTGAAGTCAGCTGTCAGCTGACAGTGACTCAGGATATGGTGAAACTACAACTGATCTGTGAACAGCCTTCAAGGCTCTTCTTAGGCTGGAAAAACCTTCTGGGACGCTCCTTGTACTGACTAGATAAGAAGCTTCTGCTTTGGGTCAGTATCACATTACTTAAATATTGAATTTTTTTAAAACAGTAAAATTAGCCTTTTTTGGCCATATTTGCATATATATATATATATATATATATATATATATATATATATATACATATATATATATATGTGTGTATATATATATATATATATATATATATATGTGTGTATATATATATATGTGTATATATATATATATATGTGTATATATTAGGGGTGCAACGATATTCGTATCAATATTGAACCGTTTGATACAGTGCTTTCGGTTCGGTACGCATATGTATCGAACAATACAACATTTGTAATTTATTTTATCAACTTTCCTTCTGACGATGCTGTCTGTGTTGAGCGCTCAGTGAATCTGCGTTCGACTACTCTGCCTAGGCTGCACTGTCGAGCGCAGATCCACTGAGCGCTCAACACAGACAGCATCGTCAGAAGGAAGAGCGCAGGGCAAGCTAGCAAGACAGAAGTTAAGCTCTCCTTGCAACATGGACCTCCCCCACCCTCATTCAGATCTGGCGTTTGGAATTATTTTGGTTTTCATGTGACGTATGACCCTGAAGGTAAGCGAGTCATGGACTAAAGTAAAGTATGTTGGATGTGCCATGCAATGCTCAATTACATGGGTGGGAGCTAGTGTGTTAGCGCAGTTAGCTCGTTAACGTGTATATATATATATATATAGGGCTGCTCGATTATGGCAAAAATGATAATCACGATTATTTTCACTGAAATTGAGATCTCGATTATTTGACGATATTTATTTAACAATAACAATGTGTTGAATAATGACTTTAAAGATTGTCAAAAAATAATATAAAACAGTGTGCAAATACTGATAACAGTGCAAATGTTTGCAATATAAAAAATAAATGAAAAATGTAAACATCTGTGTTTAGTGAACTTTGCAGTGTTGCTCTGTGGTGCAGCTACACTGTAGCAAAGTTTACACACTGTGTCTACTTGATCCACGTCTGACTGAACCCATAATGTTTCCACACCACTGAAGTTTTTTTTTTTACCTCTTTTTAACCAACGGCAGTCACTCTCCTCTCCAAATAACTTCTGCTTAGCTTTCCGAGCTTCCCTCGGGTCCTCTTAATTGTTGTGACGCGTGTTCGAAATGCCGAGAGGTGCGCTCGATTTGTCACATGGAGCAGCGCGAGAGTAAAGCATGAGGGAGGGGCTAATAATCGGCTCAGTCATTTTTAATGATCGTTGAAAGCCCAGATCGTAATATATATATATATATATATATATATATATATATATATATATATATATATATATATATATATATATATATATATATATATAAATAAGGTGCCTAAGAAATACAGCAAGCTGTCCATACCTGAGGCCTTGGAAACTGCCAAGCAAAGACTCACAGCCTTGGCCAGCCGCTTGAGGAGGTACACCAGAGAGATAGAAGGCAGGAGAATAAACCAGCTGTTCTCCACAGAACCAGCAAAGGTGTACTCTCAGTGGCAAGGGAACAATAAGAGAACAGCACCACCAAGGCTGGAGACGGAGCAATACTGGAAGAGCATATGGGAGAAGGATGCAACCCATAACGGCAATGCTCAGTGGCTAGAGGATCTGAGGGCAGACCACAGCGACCTCCCTGAACAGGGTCCAGTAACCATCACAGTGGCAGATATCCAAGAAAGGGTCTCGACATGGTTCATGCCTACTGGCTAAAGAAGCTGACTGCACTCCACGAGCGTCTGGCAGCACAAATGAACCAGCTGCTAGTTAACGAAAGACACCCGGAATGGCTAACTGAAGGCCGGACGGTCCTGATCCCCAAGGACCCCAAGAAGGGACCGGTCCCCTCCAACTACCGACCAATAACCTGCCTCAGTACTACATGGAAGCTCCTGTCAGGCATCATATCGGCTAAGATGAACAGGCACATGGGTCAATACATGAGCGGGACACAGAAAGGAATTGGCAAGAATACCAGAGGCGCAAAACACCAGCTACTGGTAGACAGAACAATCAGCCGAGACTGCAAGACCAGACTGACCAACCTGTGCACTGCCTGGATTGATTACAAGAAGGCCTATGACTCAATGCCCCACAGCTGGATACTGGAATGCCTAGAATTGTACAAGATCAATGGGACCCTAAGAGCCTTCATCAGGAACTCAATGGGGATGTGGCGTACAACACTAGAGGCCAACTCCAAGCCCATAGCACAAGTCACCATCAAGTGCGGGATCTACCAAGGAGATGCTCTGTCCCCACTGCTGTTCTGCATAGGCCTGAACCCCCTCAGTGAGATCATTAACAAGACTGGCTACGGATACCGACTACGGAACGGAGCAGTTGTCAGCCACCTCCTGTACATGGATGACATCAAGCTGTATGCCAAGAGTGAACGAGACATCGATTCACTGATCCACACTACCAGGCTATACAGCAATGACATTGGAATGTCGTTCGGACTGGAGAAGTGTAGTCTGATGGTAACAAAGAGAGGGAAGGTAGTCAGAACTGAGGGGATTGAACTACCAGAAGGCAACATTGCAGACATAGAGGACAGTTACCGTATTTTCACGACCATAAGGTGCACTTAAAAGTCTTAGATTTTCTTCAAAAAGTACGGCGCGCCCTATAGCGCAGTGCGCCCTGTGTGTTGTAAGGAGGACGTAGTAGAGAACACCATGAGAACGCTAAAGGGTGAAGTGTGGGCGCAACCCTGAAAATGGCAAAGAGACACGCTTATGAAGCACAGTTTAAACTGAAGGCCATCAGCTACGCGGAGGAACATGGAAATCGAGCAGCGGCGAGAGAATTTAAGATTAACGAATCGATGGTTCGCAAATGGAGGAAGCTAGAAAACAAGCTCCGGCAGGTCAAGAAAACGCAGCTGAGTTTTCGCGGACATAAGGCGAGGTGGCCCGAGTTGGAGGAAAGACTCGAGCGGTGGATCATCGAGCAAAGAACAAGCGGGAGAAGCGTTTCGACGGTCACCATTCGGCTAAAAGCAGTTTCACTTTCACTTTTTATGAAACGGTGCCATTTTTCCATCCGGACCAGGACTACGGTAGCGCAGCAACTTCCAGCGGATTATAAGGAAAAGCTGGCCAACTTCCGCTCCTACTGCAGCAAACACATCGGCGACAAAAACATCCAGCCCAGCCACATCACTAACATGGACGAGGTCCCGCTCACTTTTGACATCCCGGTGAGTCACACTGTGGAGAAGAAGGGGACCAGCACGGTAGCGATACGCACAACGGGGCACAAAAAGTCTTCTTTCACTGTTGTGCTTGGCTGCCATGCTAATGGACAGAAACTGCCGCCTATGGTGATTTTTAAGAGAAAGACTTTGCCTAAAGAGAAGTTTCCAGCAGGAATCATCATTAAGGCAAATGAAAAGGGCTGGATGGATGAGGAAATGATGAAAGAGTGGCTGAGGGAGGTGTATGTAAGGAGACCAGGTGGTTTTTTCCACGCATCACCATCGCTCTTAATCTGTGACTCTATGCGTGCCCATCTCACAGCCGATGTGAAAAAACTAGTGAAACAAATGAACTGTGAGCTTGCTGTCATTCAGGAGGCCTGACAAAGGAACTCCAACCGCTGGGCATCGGTGTGAACCGCCCGTTCAAAGTAAGGCTGCGAGCGGCCTGGGAGCGATGGATGACCGATGGAGACCACAGTTTCACCAAGAGTGGAAGGCAGCGCCGGGCGAGTTACGCCACAATTTGCGAATGGATTGTAGATGCTTGGGCTAACATGTCTGCTGGCACTGTTGTTCGAGCTTTCGCAAAAGCCGGCATCATTTCCGAGGAGCCGCACGGCACGGAAAGTGACTCTGACGGTGAAGAAAGTGAACCTGGCATGTTTGATGGAGATTTAGCGCAGCTGTTCATTTCAGACACAGAGGATGAGGACTTCCATGGGTTTGATTGATGATAAAAATGTGAGTACCAAACTTTGTTTTGCTCCTGCTTTATTTTTAAATACGCACACTTGTATGCTTGTGTGTTGTTGATGATGACAATTACTGGTAATAAAAATGTGAGTAAGGTACCGAACTCAGGTTTGCTCCCGCTTTATTTTTAAATACGCATACGGTACTTGTATGCGCCCTATGATCCAGTGCGCCTTATGTGTGTGTTAAATACAGTAATGGCACACATAACTGAGACTGCGCCTTTTAGTACAGTGCGTCTTATGGTCGTGAAAATACGGTACAAGTACTTGGGGATCCCGCAGGCGAATGGGAACCATGAAGAGGCCGCTGGAAAAGCTGCAACCACCAAGTACCTGCAGAGGGTCAGGCAAGTCCTGAGGAGTCAGCTGAATGGTAAGAACAAGATCCGGGCCATCAACATGTACGCCCTGCCCGTGATCAGGTACCCTGCTGGGGTAATAGGCTGGCCAAAGTAGGAGATAGAAGCCACTGACATAAAGACAAGAAAGCTCCTTACCATGCATGGAGGGTTTCACCCCAAGTCCAGCACCCTGAGGCTGTACGCTAAACAGAAGGAAGGGGGCCGGGGACTGGTGAGTGTCAGCACCACAGTCCAGGATGAGACAACGAACATCCAAGAATACATTGGGAAGATGGCCCCAACTGACCGAGTGCTCAGTGAATACCTCAGGCAGCAGAAACCCAAGAAAGAGGAGGGAGACGAGGAACCATCATGGAAGGACAGGCCCCTGCACGGTATGTACCACCGGCAGATAGAGGAGGTGGCTGATATCCAGAAATCCTACCAGTGCTGGACAAAGCTGGACTGAAAGACAGCACAGAGGCACTAATCATGGCAGCACAAGAACAAGCTCTGAGCACAAGATCCATAGAGGCTGGGGTCTATCACACCAGGCAAGACCCCAGGTGCAGGCTGTGTAAAGATGCCCCAGAGACAATCCAGCACATAACAGCAGGGTGCAAGATGCTAGCAGGCAAGGCATACATGGAACGCCATAACCAAGTGGCCGGCATAGTGTACAGGAACATCTGTGCCGAGTATAACCTGGAAGTCCCGAGGTCAAAATGGGAGATGCCCCCAAGGGTGGTGGAGAATGACCGAGCTAAGATCCTGTGGGACTTCCAGATACAGACGGACAAAATGGTGGTGGCTAACCAACCGGACATAGTGGTAGTAGACAAACAGAAGAAGACGGCCGTAGTGATTGATGTAGCGGTTCCGAATGACAGCAATATCAGGAAGAAGGAACACGAGAAGCTGGAGAAATACCAAGGGCTCAGAGAAGAGCTCGAGAGGATGTGGAGGGTGAAGGTAACGGTGGTCCCCGTGGTAATCGGAGCACTAGGTGCGGTGACTCCCAAGCTAGGCGAGTGGCTCCAGCAGATCCCGGGAACAACATCGGAGATCTCTGTCCAGAAGAGCGCAGTCCTGGGAACAGCTAAGATACTGCGCAGGACCCTCAAGCTCCCAGGCCTTTGGTAGAGGACCCGAGCTTGAAGGATAAACCGCCCGCAGGGGCGTGCTGGGTGTGTATGTGTATATATATGTGTATATATATATGTATATATGTGTATATATGTATGTATATGTATGTATATATATGTATGTATATGTATGTATATATGTATGTATATATATGTATATGTATGTAGAAGGGGTGTGGTCTAATGACATCAACACCCTATATCAGGTGTGCATAATTATTAGGCAACGTCCTTTCCTTTGGCAAAATGGGTCAAAAGAAGGACTTGACAGGCTCAGAAAAGTCAAAAATAGTGAGATATCTTGCAGAGGGATGCAGCAGTCTCAAAATTGCAAAGCTTCTGAAGCGTGATCATCGAACAATCAAGCGTTTCATTCAAAATAGTCAACAGGGTCGCAAGAAGCGTGTGGAAAAACCAAGGCGCAAAATAACTGCCCATGAACTGAGAAAAGTCAAGCGTGCAGCTGCCAAGATGCCACTTGCCACCAGTTTGGCCATATTTCAGAGCTGCAACATCACTGGAGTGCCCAAAAGCACAAGGTGTGCAATACTCAGAGACATGGCCAAGGTAAGAAAGGCTGAAAGACGACCACCACTGAACAAGACACACAAGCTGAAACGTCAAGACTGGGCCAAGAAATATCTCAAGACTGGTTTTTCTAAGGTTTTATGGACTGATGAAATGAGAGTGAGTCTTGATGGGCCAGATGGATGGGCCCGTGGCTGGATTGGTAAAGGGCAGAGAGCTCCAGTCCCACTCAGACGCCAGCAAGGTGGAGGTGGAGTACTGGTTTGGGCTGGTATCATCAAAGATGAGCTTGTGGGGCCTTTTCGGGTTGAGGATGGAGTCAAGCTCAACTCCCAGTCCTACTGCCAGTTTCTGGAAGACACCTTCTTCAAGCAGTGGTACAGGAAGAAGTCTGCATCCTTCAAGAAAAACATGATTTCCATGCAGGACAATGCTCCATCACACGCGTCCAAGTACTCCACAGCGTGGCTGGCAAGAAAGGGTATAAAAGAAGAAAAACTAATGACATGGCCTCCTTGTTCACCTGATCTGAACCCCATTGAGAACCTGTGGTCCATCATCAAATGTGAGATTTACAAGGAGGGAAAACAGTACACCTCTCTGAACAGTGTCTGGGAGGCTGTGGTTGCTGCTGCACGCAATGTTGATGGTGAACAGATCAAAACACTGACAGAATCCATGGATGGCAGGCTTTTGAGTGTCCTTGCAAAGAAAGGTGGCTATATTGGTCGCTGATTTGTTTTTGTTTTGTTTTTTAATGTCAGAAATGTATATTTGTGAATGTGGAGATGTTATATTGGTGTCACTGGTAAAAATAAATAATTGAAATGGGTATATATTTGTTTTTGTTAAGTTGCCTAATAATTATGCACAGTAATAGTCACCTGCACACACAGATATCCCCCTAAAATAGCTAAAACTAAAAACAAACTAAAAACTACTTCCAAAAACATTCAGCTTTGATATTAATGAGTTTTTTGGGTTCATTGAGAACATGGTTGTTGTTCAATAATAACATTATTCCTCAAAAATACAACTTGCCTAATAATTCTGCACTCCCTGTATATATATATGTATGCATATAAAATTATAATAATAATAATAATAGTCTTATACGTGAATGCAGCAGCTCAGGCTCGACTGAGACATAAGGCCCTTTGCTGCATATCTTCCTCCAATTTCTCCCCCTACTTTCCTGTTAATCATCAATGCGCTATCAAATAAAGGTGAGGAGCCCAAAATAAAATTAAAAAAAATATTGAATTACCAAGCAAAATCAGTTTGAGTAATAGGCAAGAAACACAAGGAGAAATTCAAACAAGAAACGGAGAGGAACATTAGGAGTGGCCAGATAGCTTAGCTGCTAAGCACCAAAGCTGGTTGAATTAACAAATGACCAGTTGTGCACAAAACTGGCATGGAACTGAATTAGAACTAAGTAAAGTCCATGTCATACTAGGAGAAGCATCACCCGAACCCTGCCAGTGACTGGGGCCAAACTCGTTGGTACACTAAACATGGTGCCTGGTTTAAAAACACAAACGCAGTGTTGTTAAATGTGCTGTTTATCTGATGAACTAAAATATTATCACAGCATCATTGTTATAGATGTCATTTTGCTATTGTGTTGCTCATCTCAGCTTTAATTAAAGGGGGTGAACAAAAACATTGTCTTAATCATTGAACAATTATAGCGGTACATCTGAAGTTCCCAGAGTGCCTTTCAGTGGACAGTTGACTCAGAACCTGTAACACAGGCGGCCGTGGGTGGTGCTTGATTATTTCTTCATCAGCTAAGCTAATAAAAAGCTCTGGAGTTTCAGATATGGCAGCTGAATCTGGAAGCTGTTGCTGTGAGCCCACAGTGTGCAGTCAGAGTACGTAAAGCAAGTGAACCAGGCTGTCAAGTAAGTGAAGCAGTTCTGTTGGTCTTGTTTAATATTTTATAATAGTACACAGGGCATTTAACAGCAACATTATTGAGGATTCAGTTTGGACTTTTTATTTAACAGATCATAATCAAAGCTCAGAACAGTTAGGTTTGAGTATAAGGAGGATAGCAGAGACTAGGCTACAACAGTAATTATCAAGAAAACCCACTGAAGGAAAATGTATATGTGTGAATTATTAAGACTTCATGCAGTCACTAAAGCAATGAAGCATTTTGCATCTCAATAATAATCTGAACCTCTTTGTTAGAGTAGTTGGGAAATAAAACACATATGGGAACATCGACCTTAAATGCTGTATGCTTTCTCCTACCGAGACGTGGGAAGATAACCTGGAAAGTTATTCTTAGTAGCATATTTAGCTTTGTTGCTACAAACAGGAGTTGGAGTTCATCCACAGGGTTAGAGACTCATTGGAGAGCAGCTGATACTGGTACTGATTGGTGTTCGGCAAATAAAATCATTGCAGAGGAGAAACTTCTAGTTATTTCATATTTTATTGAAACAAGCTGCAGGTGTGCATATAATCCTGTATCAAAGTACTTTACAGTTATGAATATTGCATAGCCCAGTTTAGAAATGATAATTCTGTGTTTTTCTTCATAAAAGCCTTAACAGTTCACATGCCATGTAGTTAAAGACATAATAGCTTCATTGTTCAAATGCCTGAAAGAAAGAAGCCAGCAGCCTGGTCAACAGAAAGAAAATTTAGTCTCATGCCCTGTTTTTCCTCTCCAAACACTTAGATGAGCCATCTGCCTCTATAAATAGATTAAAAGGAATGTCAATGTGAATGAGAAGGACAGAAAGAGGAAGGACGGGGGATGGGTTGGATAGTAGAAAGATAATGATATCAATATAGCAGGGAGCACATTACAATTTACAAGAGAATGTCTGAGGAAATATACAAGATACAAAAACGTTGAGAAAACTGAACATGTGACTAGAATCTCTCTCTCTGTCCTCTGGTTTTCACTTACCCCTAAATTCAGCAGTGACAGCAAAACCTTTCTTCCATGATTGGCTTATCCCAGTGCTGCTGCCCTTCACTGACCCCTGATTTCCTGGTTCAAAGCGAAACATTAAGATATTCCCAACTGTTTCAAACTTCCACTGATTAATTTTCGTACAGGCAGCACTGACTGGTTTTGCAAGTAGGTTCATCCATTATAAACTGACACACTGAAGCACCGGCTGTGTGCAAATATACAAACCTGTCACCAGTCACCTCTGACAGGTGAGACATTTGAGTTCGTTACATTTAGATTGTTTTCTCCTGCATTCCACACACTGGCTGTGAAAACAAACCTTATATATTCCACACTTTATACCATTGTTGAGTAATATTATTAGCTTCATCTTTGAACAGATTTTTTTCTCTATCCTAATGAACCCTAATGGGTCTAACTTTTCAGCAGACTGATTTATGCAACTTTGCTCAGAATCAGTTCCAGGCTAATCGACTCTATGTCAGACAAGTTGTAGGTAGGGGTGGCTGATGTGGCCCAAAATTCATATCTCGATATTCTTTAGCTGGATGGCGATATACGAAAAGAGAGTTCTTAGTCAAAGCTGTGTCCCAGATGTCACACAGGCACTTTTATTAACATACAGCGCAGATGTACATGAAACAATTACTCAGAAATAAATGATCAATATTTATTAAATAATAATGCTCCATAAATAAAATAAAACTATGTTGTTTTTGTGCACAACAAAAAGCTGTGCAGTCAAAATGTAAACTAACAGACACTGAGCATAATAACAAACACAGATTTCACAGCTGCTCTGTTCCCAAGTTCTACTGCGTGACCGACAGCCTGGAGTTTGAATCCGCTTCCTAACCGTGTCTCTTACAGGTGCCATTTGTGGTCCTTGTAGGGCTTTGGAGTTGAAGTCACGCCACAAGCTATTGTGGGAGCGTGGCGCCATTTTTCTGGGCCACAAATCAAAACGAAGACACTGTATTGGAAGGACGGTTGCTAGAAACATGCTTAAAAGCAGTTTAAAAGAAAAAGGACGGTACAGAGACAGCTTGCGTCCGGATGCAAAGAGACGGTACTTGCAGAAAATAGCGTGCATTGGAAATGTGGACCTGTTTGAAATACGGCCGTGGAGTAGAAACCCCGAAGACCAACTGCTATTGACGTAGCCTGACATATTCTCGTACCTTGTCTGTGGAGTCAGCGCATGCAAGGTGAACCAGTTTCGCAATTATAGATCTCTGGAGGGACACATCCAATTCACCAAAGATTGGGTACAAGATTTGTGAGTACGTCGTCATTCAAACAAAGGTAAGTCAGCTCGAGTACTGCGAGTAAAATGCGTTTGATTTCCCTGCAAACATTCAGATTAGTGCAGCATAAATTCATTCATGGGGGAAACTACAGTGAGAACATGTGGAGGCTGTTAGAGGGATAACACAGTGAGTTCAGTGCATTGATGTGACATTGTCCTGAAGGATTTAGTCATTCTCTATGGTTAAAGAAATTACACTAATTTATTCATATTTATTATAAATAATCCTAATTATACATCTTGCTTCCGTGTTTGTATCGTGTGTCACTAAAAGTAAATTTTATTTTAGTTTTATACATTGATCAATGACCTGCAGAATCTCCTTATCATATTACGTGTCCATAATTGTCACTTAAAGTCAAACTTTATGCTTTCTCCATCTCTAAAGTGATGACATCCTTGCATTACATACTTTAGGTTCATTTTCTGCAGGCAGATTTACACTATAACCTGCAGCGTTCTATAGATGGACACATAAAGAAATGAAAAATGACATGTATGTGCTAACTTTCTAAACACTTTGTTACATTTGTGATAAATGGATTAGAAAGTAGATCAAACACATTTGTGTCGGCCTTGGCTCATTATAGTTCTTGTCTTTAAATTAACTTTGTATGTTTCAGGTCCTGCACTCTCAAAGACTGAATGAACCAGCATTGCAGCCATGGGTCACTGTGAGCATCACAGGGAAGGTTGAAGACGCCCACTGCAGCTGTAAGGCCGGAGTCGCGGAGACCTGCAGCCATGTCGCTGCAACAGTGCTGATCCATGGCACCAGGACTGTTACAGATGAACCTTCATACTGGGGTTTGCTGGGTAATGTGACCAAGATACAGCCAGAGGTTGGCCATAAGATAGACGTCTCCTCTTCAGCTGCCCAAAAAAGGCTCTCAATCAAAACATAAACAGACCATCTGTAGTGACAGGTAAAAGGAGCCGTCCTCAAAACAGAAAAATCCCACCTGCTACTGTGGAGGAGTCGTCACTGCTATTGGATACTTTGCTGGAACACAGTAAAGCTGTGGGTTGTGGGAATGACCCATAATGTTTTATCTAGGGGTCTAGATTTATGCCTGTAGTGCACTGCTGTGTAAATAATTTGCATTTACTGAATATGTACTATATATGTATATGTTCATTTACTGAATATGTACTGACTGAGTCCCACTGTTCAAAAGTTGAATAAAGAAACAAACAAATGTTTGCCTTTTTTCTTTAATTAAAACCACTTTAAAGAAAATCACATCAGTTACAATGATGTCATTTATAGTTTATAAAAGACAATGTTTACACATGACAGCATTTACATGATATCACCCACTACTAACACTACTTAATTTACTGTATCTTCTGAAAAATTACTGCTATTTATATTTAACATATTTTATATTTATAATATTTAACAGTAGCGATTTTCATTTGTCCCTGGTTTTACTACCACACTGTTCGCCAAACGCAGCAAACCTTCTCTGTCTTATCCAGAAGGGTCACCCCTTCACCCTCACATGCAAGAAGTAATCTGATTGGCATGGTGGTATGTTTGAAGCAAGGATTTCGGAGTGGCCCTTGTGTAGCGCTGGAACCCAGTAATGATGTGTTTCATCCATTTCATAGGCTGGTTTGCTGCAATAATGCCAAATAATTAGCAACAATATTACGTTGAAGCACAATATGTATTACTCCGCGAGGCTCCTACCACATAAAATCGGTTTGAGGTCAGTAAGCACAAGCAGAATTCAAACATGAGGCGCACTGTCGATTTTTCAGATTTCGTTAATCTCGTTAAAATGAAGTTAACGTCATAACTGCATTAACGCGGCAAATCTCTGTTAACGAGTTACCACAGATAGCCCCGGGTAATGCAACTATAGCGTTAACATCCTTTTAAACAGAGTAACGCTGTAGCACTAAAATAGTAATCTCCAAATGTTTTCTTTTTACCGAGCAGCTCCTCTTTGATAGCTGCTGTGTCTGTCCTGTCGTTGCCTGCAGGTGAAGCGATGGGGAGTCATGTTCAGTGAAGGAGAGAGGCGAGGCGTAGAGACAGAAGTGGACGAAAGAGAGGCAAACTTGCGGCTCCACAAGTATAATTATAACGTAACATAGACTATATTGATATAAATGATATTGTCACATCTCATATCTTGTATAAAAATATATCAATGTATTTAAAAACTCGATATATTTTCCTTTGTGCCTCAGAATATAAGGGACTGCATATAAAAATGGCTGTAATTCATCATTTTGCTTTAAAAATCACCCTTTTAAAAAACTTTATTTTAGGTGTTTTATACACTTATATACTGTGTAAAAGTCTTAAGCTACTTCTCATTTTCATGTATATTTTCCTTCCAAGGAGCCAGACTTTCTTGTCATTTTTAAACTGGTCTTGAGCAACACTTTGCTAGACTTTCTGTTTTTTGAAAGTTTGTCTTTGCCGTGGAGGCCTTTTTATTTGCGGTGTTCTTTCTTTCTGGATTTCTTTCAGTCTCCAACCTTCCTTTCATATCAAACATCCTTGAAAGAATAGTTGTCTGCAGATCATCTGCAGAGGAATGGCTTATTGGAAGAGTTTCAGTCAGGTTTCAGAGCTCATCACAGCACAGAAACAGCTTTAGTGAAGGTTACAAATGATCTTCTTATGGCCTCTGACAGTGGACTCATCTCTGTGCTTGTCCTGCTAGACCTCAGTGCAACGTTCGATACTGTCGACCATAATATCCTATTAGAGCGATTAGAACATGCTGTAGGTATTACAGGTACTGCGCTGCAGTGGTTTGTATCACATTTATCCGATAGACTCCTTTTTTCATGTAGAGTCACATATTGAGGTTAATTATGGAGTTCCACAGGGTTCAGTGCTAGGCCCAGTTTTGTTTACATTATTCAGTGTTTTCTTTTGACGGTGTCATTAGAAGGCATACCATACATTTTCACTGCTATGCAGATGACACCCAGCTTTATTGGTCTATAATGCCAGATAACACATAGCAATTAGGAGGTATGTGTTACCTCCTAATTGCAGAAATGTATTAAAGACAAAGACCTGGATAACCTCTAATATAGGCTTCTAAATTGAGATAGACCTTATAGTACTCTATCACCCAAGAGAACACTTCACTCTCGCACTTACTTGTTGTTCCTAAGGTATTTAAAAGTAGAAGGGAGGCAGAGCCTTCAGCTTTCAGACTCATCTTCTGTGGAACCAGCTTCCAGTTTGGATTCAGGAGACAGACACTATCTCTACTTTTAAGATTAGGCTTCAAACTTTCCTTTTTGCTAAAGCATATAGTTAGGGCTGGACCAGGTGACCCTGAATCCTCCCTTAGTTATGCTGCAATAGACGTAGGCTGCTGGGGGATTCCCATGATGCATTGAGTGTTTCTTCTTCAGTCACCTTTCTCACTCACTTTGTGCTAATAGACTTTTTCTATGCAAATAAAATTGAATTTGAATTAAACTTGTTGTAGTTCATTATTCAATTTGGTAATAGGCCTATTGACTAAATGACGGGCAAAACAATCAGCAACAACAACACATTTTACTTCCTCATATCACTCTTCAGTCTTTTACTTCCAGAAAGGAAACACGTGAAATGTTCAACGTGGTCTCACAGCAGTTTGTGAAATATTTGTATTTAATCTTTATATCAATTTGGTCAGGTTTAGGCACTAAATGCAGGATGTCTCTGTCCGATGATAAATTGTACATTTTTACACAACGTCTGCTGTATTTGAAGGGTTATCAGATACAGAATTTTTAATTGTGTTCCTCTAGATGGGCCTTTTCCGAGGCAAGGCACTATATAAGAACCAGTCCATCTATCATTGAATAACTGTGGCTGACTGGCTGTGTGTGTTCCAGGATAATGGCGAGGACTCCCATCGTATCTCTCCCAGTCCCGTGGTGCACGTTCGGGGTCTGTGTGAGGCTGTGGTGGAGGCAGACCTGATAGATGCCCTGGAAAAGTTTGGACCCATATGGTGAGACAGCAACTAGTGTGTACACTATTCGAGTGTTTCTGCTTTGAAGATATCTGAAACTTGAAAGTGTCCTTGAATGCATTTGATGATTGCAGGTATCGATTATTTTAGTCATTGAGTATTCTGGGGATTTCTCCATTGATTAATCAGGTAATCAGATAGGAAAGACTTTTGTGTAATTAATGAGCAATAATAAATATTCAACAGAGAAAATCACAGGTGTTTCAAAAGGAACTGCTCATTGGTTTCCATTTTAGAAACTACACTGTTTCAACAATTTAACTGCATGCATTTGTCAGAAAACTACTACAGTATTTACATATCATATTAAAACTGATGGTCACTTTGACGGGGCTCCAGCATTGCTCTGGATAGTGACTGAACCATTGCAACGTCTTAAGACCTTTCTTTTTTCAGCCATCCCCTATCTACAGCAGTAACATATCTGTTGTTGTTCTGCATGACCCAATTTTGACTAAACTTCAGCTGTTGGTCAGATGGCCTTTTATTTGATTATACAATACTTTGACATACAGAGGGGTTTTGTGTCTGAAGCAATTAGAACAAGACAAGGCTATTGACCGGACCTCATACAGCAGGCTGTACCCAGGGGAAGCTACACTAAGTCTGTACAGTTTACCGAAGATACATAAACAGGGTGCACCTTTAAGACCGACTGTCTGTATGATCAACTCTGTCACCTATAACATCTTAAAGTTTCTGGCTTTGATCCTCAATTCGTCCCTGTGGCTTTTAAACCCCAAAACACGCTGCACCAAAAACCGGTCCACCCCAAGAATCGGGTCCCCCGACACAAACAGAGTAACATAGTAACATAGTAACATAGTAACATAACATGCTGTTAAGTGCCAGGACAATGATTTATACATCGGGGAAACCAAACAACCTCTGGCGAAGAGGATGGCAGAACACAGAAGAGCCACCTCGTCAGGCCAGGACTCTGCAGTCTATTCACACTACAGGCCAGTGGACACTCTTTCAATGATGAGGATGTAACATCCTGGACAGGAAGCAACGCTGGTTTGAGTCAAGGAGGCCATTTACGTGAAAAGGGAAAGACCATCTCTGAATCGAGGAGGGGGCCTAAGGGTACATCTGTCACCATCTTACAATGCTGTGATTGCAGCCATTCCCCAACTCTCTGTGAATGGGACTCATGATTATTAATCAATGGTCATGAGTCACCTCACAGCCCATTGTTCATTCAACAAGCTGTGAACTGGACATGTGTGTGCTTAATAGACTGGCAAATTACAGCAGGATTTTCCTATCCTCGGTCAGAAGGCACAGGTGACTTATATGATGAAAGAGAGGGTCCACAGCAATGATAATTAGGGTTCTTTTAATCCAAACATCTCCAGAAGTGAATTCGTGTGAGTATATGTATATGTGTGTGTGTGGTTCTGTAAAATAACAGAAATTACAATTAGCAAACAATTAAAGTCAACCAAACTGGTCTAAATAATATGTACCATCTTAGCAGTGGTTAGAGGGGGTCCGTGGAACAGTCTATATACACAAATCACAGGGGTTTTCTACAGCCGCCCCCTAATGTGTATAGCACATTAGTAAACATCAAAAACCCATGTGAATATAACTAAGGACGTTCAGCTGACAGTTCAGGTAACGTGATAAGTTTTGACACAGGCCGTTGGTATTTATGTTCCCCAATAGCGACTTCAGCTACTCGCACCTGTCCATCCGGGCTGGGAAATACCTGTGTTACCCGTCCTACGGACCAGGAAGCCCGTGGGAGCTGATAGTCCACCACCATGACAGTCTGTCCCACTTTCAAAGGTGGAGTAGTCTGGTTCCACTTCTGGCGAGGCTGCAGTCCAGGCAGGTAGCGCTGAATGAACTGAGTCCAGAACCGGTCCGCTATGACTTGGCTGTGACGCCATTTTCGCCTTCCAAGTTCTTCTCTGGTGCCATATACTGCCTGGGGAAGGGAAGCATCGCGCCGCCCCATGAGCAACATATTTGGCGTGATCGGGTCAACATCTGCAATATCCGAGGAAACGTATCCCAGTGGCTTGGAATTAAGTATGCCCTCTACTTCAATAAGAACAGTAAGCAACAAATCCTCTGGCACCGCTTGACCTTTGAGGGCAACTTGAAGTGCAGATTTGACTGAACGGATCTCCCGTTCCCAGGCTCCCCCAAAATGTGGAGCATGCGGAGGGTTGAAGTGGAAAGTGATGCTCTGTTCACTGAGCTTCTCCTGCAGTCGTGGCTCCATCACTTTGAATGCCTCCTGCAGCTCTCTGTCTCCTCCTCTGAAATTGGTGCCCTGATCACTCAGTATTTCAAAGGGTTTTCCTCTTCGAGCAATAAATCTGCGCAGAGCCATGAGAAAGGAGTCAGTGTCCATACCAGTGAGAAGGTCGAGGTGAATGCAGCGGGTCGTAAGGCATTTAAATATAATGCCCCACCGTTTTTCTTGTCTCCTGCCTATCTTTATAGTGAAAGGGCCAAAACAGTCAATTCCTGTGGACCAGAATGGCGGCTGATTTAATCGCAAGCGGGTAGCAGGGAGATCAGACATCTTCGGTGAAACAGGCTTGGCTCTCCACTTCTTACACTCCAAACAGCGATACTGATGCTTCCTTATGGCCTGTCTGCCTCTTAAAATCCAATACCTGCGTCTCAATTCGGCAAAGACACGTTCTGGGCCAGGATGCAGGAGACGTGTATCATAGTCTTTGATGATGAGCTGAGTAGTAGGATGGTCTGGTGACAACACGATAGGATGCAGAGTGTCAACATCCATCTGCTCTGCTCGCCGGAGACGTCCACCTACTCGTATGAGGCCAAGCTGACTGTCATATTCGGGAGAAAGGTTGCTCAGTCTGCTGTCTTTGTACACCTCTTTCCCAGATTTAAGGGTGTGTACTTCAACAGGGAAGCTTTCTTGTTGCGCCTGTTTGAGAATTTGAACTTCTGTCTCTAGTCGTTGTGCTGCTGACATAGGGAGGCCAGCCGCCCCGTGAGAAGACAGGTGGGTGGCCTGCACCAAATCAGCCCAGGTGTTGTATGCAGGATCAGACTGTGCCAAATCTGTAGTGACATAGGCACAGAAAGCTGATTTCTTTAACTCAGTATTATCTTCAGTGTCTGTACTCACAGTAGGTCGTGCTGGCCACTGCTCAGATGCTTGTCTCAGGAAGGGGGGCCCATCCATCCACTGGCTAGGTTTTGACAGCTCACGTAATGGTTTTCCCCGGGTGATGTCATCTGCTGGGTTCAAAGCCGAGGGGACATACCTCCAGCTGGCGGCCTCAGTCAGCTCCTGTATTTCGGCAATACGAGTACCTACAAACACTTTATAGTGACAGGACTCGGACTGGATCCAGTTCAACACAGTGGTAGAATCGGTCCATAAAGTAGTCTCACTAATGGGCAGAGTAAGCTCACTGAGGAGGAGTCTAGACAGTTGTGCCCCAGCCAGTACAGCACACAGCTCTAAACGGGGAATTGACAGTTTCTTGCGGGGAGCTACACGTGATCTGGCCATGATAAAGGCAGTGTGAACCTCATGTTCTGCCGATTTAAATCTCAAATATGCCACTGCTCCGTAAGCACTCTCTGACGCATCACAGAATACATGCAGCTGGAAAGTTCCCTCTTGGGTTGCTGGGGCTATGTAGCATCTAGGCAGACAGATTTCTTGTAGATACTGTAGCTCACTCACCCACTCTTGCCACCGCTGGAGTAACTCGCCCTCGATGGGATCATCCCAGTTCCTGTCATTCTGCCACAGACGTTGAACAATAACCTTTGCCCGGGTCGTGAAGGGGATGATGAAGCCCAGTGGGTCGTATTGAGAGGCGAGGATGCTGTAGATATTTCTCATGGTTGACTCCTGAGGAACCACTGGCCGACATCTGTAGGCAATCTGGTCTGTGGAGCAGTGCCATGCCAAGCCTAAGGTTGGTTCTTGGGGATCTGGTTGGTGTTCAGTCAACCACAGCTCGCAGGTAGGGGACTTTGCTTCAGAGGGGAGATGAGCAATGGCCTCTGGGTAGTTACTTGCCCACTGTCGGATTTCGAAACCACCAGTAGATAGCAACTCTCTGATGTTATCGACAAGTGGTCGTGCCTGCAAAGCAAAGGGCAGAGATTGCAAACAGTTATCGACATAAAATGAGCGCAGCACTGAGTCTAGTACTTGTTCATTGCCATCTTTATGATCCTGCACATGGCGCTGAAGGGCATACGTGGCACAACAGGGGCTGCATGTGGTTCCAAAGGGCAGGACACACCACTCATAAATGTCCGGGCTCCGATCTCTTTCCATATCTCTCCACACGAATCTCAGCAGGGGCCGGTCGTGCGGAAGAAGCCGCACCTGATGGAACATACCTCGTATGTCCCCACTCACAGCAACAGGGTGCTCCCTAAATCTCAACAGGACACCTATTAAGGATGGACCGAGAGTTGGACCTGGTAGCAGCTGATCGTTAAGACAGTCTTGCCTGTATTGGAAGGAACAGTTGAAAACTATCCTAGGCTTATTGTTATGATGCACAATATGATGGGGAATGAACCAGGATTCATCTGTGCGGTTTGCCTCTTCAGGAGTGAGTTTCCTTACATAACCTGCTTGTTCCAGTTTGTGTATTTCTGCATTGTACACAGCCGCTAGATCAGGATCTTTAATCAGGCGCTTCTCTGTGGACCGAAGGAGAGCCATCACTGCGTCATGGTCAGTTCGTAGTTTAGTGGAGTCTCTGCGGCGGAGCAGAGGAGTAGCATAACGAGCTACTCCATCCACCTGTACACGTTCTGTGGTTTTCTGCAGTAACTCCAGTGCCTCTTTGTCTTGTTTAGAGCGAGTTACCTCTTTCTCTGATCGAAAGGGGAGCACATCTAACTGCCACAGCTTCTCAACGTTCTGTCTTAACGCTTGAGAAGGAGATGGTAACAGGGATGTGTGCAGACATGAAGCTTCAGTAGGTAGATGTAGAAAGGTAGCCGGTCCCTGGATGGCCCAACCGAGGTTAGTGTTGACAGCAACAGGGCTGCCTAGTGGACCGACTTTGACAGGTGACAGAGGGGTGATGAGCTGGACATTATCTGAGCCTATAAGAAGCATAGGCTGCACATCCTTAAATGCTTTGATGGGAACGTCGGCCAGATGTGGATATCTCTGACGGAGTATGTCCACTGGGCAGGATTGTTTTGCCAGATTAAGTTCTTTAGCAGTGAAGACACGTCTGATGTGATGTTTGATTTGGGGAGAGCTGGGTGCACTCAGTTCAAAAGAAACCGATGCGCCTTGTAACTGTGACACCTCCTGCCTGATGGTTCGTAGTTTGAGGGACTCCTCTGTGATATTTAATTGCAGGTAATGAACCGCTGCAGATAAAACAATAGTCCGCTCTGATCCATCGTCAAGAATGGCATAGGTGGACAGAGATCGCCCATTGTTGTGGAGGGTAACTGGGACCACTTTAAGCATGACTCTGCCTGAATGAGTGACTTGGTCCAAATACACCATGCTGGAGGCTGTACTCAATGTCAGGATACTCTTGTTTGGGCGAGAGGCAGCTTCATGAAGGATCTGCAGGTGTTGTTCTCCACAGGTGGCACAAGGTTTCTTCAGATTGCAACTGTCAGGCTGGTGACTCCGACCACATCTCCAGCATCTCTTATTGTCATTAATCCATGTAATAATCTGTGTAGTACTCAGCTTACTGAAGTCAGAACAGGAACTCAAGTAATGTTCTGTACTGCTACAGAAGGGGCAGTAGGGCTTAAATTTCTCTCTTTTCTTCCCTTTCATAGGTTCTTTACTGTCAGTAGGGGCTGAAGTGGTATTAGCCGTCGGTGTTGTAGGCTTGTCAGTGCCATAGTAGACTGATGAGGATGTCTTTAATGGTCGTGATGACTTGTCTCTGCGATCTGAGCGGGGTTTATCAGATATGTAGCTTTCTGTAGCCCTTCGTGATATCTGTATGGCCTGTGACTTCCTCTCCAACCACTGTGCAAAGTCAGGGAGAGTATAGGTGTTAGCTGAGTCACTCTGCAAGATGCCCTTTGCAAGACAATATTCAGCAAAACTGTCTTGATAGGAGAAGGGGAGTTTACTCAAAAGCCTGTCCACATGGGAACCACACTCTAGTTCGCTCTTAGCAGCTCCTTCCATGGAGTTTAGTAGTCCCACCAAACTACTAACTGATAGAGCAAAGTCTTCAAACCCCTGTGCATCTCCAGCTTTCACTGTGGGAGCTCTCAAAATGTTGTTAATTTCACCTTGGACTAATTGGCGTGGTTGTCCATAGCGCTGCTGTAGAGCCTGCATTGCTTTACTGAAGGGCATAGTGTCATGCACATACCTCTTTGCAAGCTGAAACGCAGGAGGAAACTTTAGATGATCCAGAAGTACTTGGAATTTGTAATCCTCAGACAGATGTGGGTGTGGTCCCAAAACTCCATCCAGACCTTTCTTCAGTAGCAGGAAATCACTTTCTTTTCCTGTGGTGAAGCGGATCAGGTTGGGTTTTGGGATGCCATAAGAAGAGGAAATAGCCATCTCCATCAAGTTCGGTCTCTGAGAGGAAAGCAGAGATGAGGAGTGTTGTGGGCTGCTCTGAATTACATCATGCTGTGAACTGACAGGTGCAGCTGGAGCAGGATGCCGATAGGTATACTGTGAGCTAACAGCAGGTGGCAGCACTGGTGTAACGTATGGCTGACTGAGAGGTGGGCCTGAAGTCCAAAGCGGATAGCCTGGAGAGGGCATGCCAGGCGGCAGCGTGACAGGGTACTGCATAGTGCCAGGGATACTAAACTGAGCAGCACTGTGTGGCACAGACCACTGTGGGGTTGATGACTGCCAGTTCAGGTCTCTTTGCTGATACCAGGGAGGATGTGGCTGTTCTGTTGCTGTAGATGCAGACCGGGGTACCACTGGTGTTGGCTGAGCAGCTGATGGCATGGAAGAGTGGACGTATAGAGGGGGCTGAGGAATAGGTCGGTTAACAGGGAGAGTAGGAGCTGTTGACTGTAATATTTGAGGGTTATCAACATGATGAGCTGTGGAAGGGGAGGTCTGCTGTACAGTATGAAACTGAGGGCTAGGTATTACTGGAGATATGGGAGGGATGTTTTCTAGTCCGCCCATAGGAGGAGCTTGTGTAGGATTATTATCCACAGTTAGTAAAGGCATACTATGGCTCCGGACCTGGGTTTGTAACTGTACTTGGGGGGTTCTTTGGCCAAAGTTCAAAGACACTTGTATAGCGCTCTGTATCTCCCTCATCTGCTCCTGTACCTGGGTAACACACTGCTCCATCCTCCTTATTCTCTCCATCTCTGGTGAGCCATCGATGCCAGCGATTTGGTGTATTGGAGTAGCTGCGTTAGTGTTCGGTGGAACTGGGTTAGTCGGCTGTGGGAGATAGGTCCAGATGAAGTCATCCAGATATCTTGGAGCCCTATGTGGTCTCCTTTGCCGGGCACCTTGTTGTTCTTCATCATATCGGGATGTCGCCATGTTAGGAAATGCTGTAATTAATCCGGCTCGAAGGACCACTTGAACTGGACATGTGTGTGCTTAATAGACTGGCAAATTACAGCAGGATTTTCCTATCCTCGGTCAGAAGGCACAGGTGACTTATATGATGAAAGAGAGGGTCCACAGCAATGATAATTAGGGTTCTTTTAATCCAAACATCTCCAGAAGTGAATTCGTGTGAGTATATGTATATGTGTGTGTGTGGTTCTGTAAAATAACAGAAATTACAATTAGCAAACAATTAAAGTCAACCAAACTGGTCTAAATAATACAGAAAGGGTTGAACAGAAATGACTAAACACCACCCCCTGGTGGACACAAATGGGCTGCTGCACAGGGATAGACTCCATCTTTACTTTGGGCAGCTCAGTTCACAAGGGTAGCGCCATTTTGGTCAAATCAGCGTGAATATACAGTGTCTCGTGGCTACACGAACAGCTGGAAAACTCTACTAAGCATCACCCAATGTACATAGCTAAGTATATGATAAGTTACAACCATAGAACAAACAAATACAAGGCACTTACTTATCATTCACGCACACGCACTACACATGTTCAGTACAACAGCCCAGCTCCACCAGCGCTATCAAGGTGGACCAGCGCAAACACAAACAAGGGATGGGAGGAATGTACCATCTTAGCAGTGGTTAGAGGGGGTCCGTGGAACAGTCTATATACACAAATCACAGGGGTTTTCTACAAGCTGGTTTCAGTCATTGTACAAATGTGCTGTTTATAAGATTAGAAAACTGCAGTATAGCTGCCAGAGTGACCCGTCAAAGGAACTTGTATAAAGGGGAGACAGTTTTCAGCAGTCCATGTCTTATCCAGGTGTTTGTGCGTATGCTTTCAGTTATGTGATGATGATGCCATTCAAGCGTCAGGCCTTGGTGGAATTCTCTGCAGTGGAGAGTGCAGACCGCTGTGTGTCCTGTGGAGCCAAGGAGCCAGTATACATCGCAGGTCTTTGCTTCCATTCCTTTTTACTTGGTAACATATACTCAAATGTAGCATACTGTTTGTGTTTATATTTTTCATTTTGTCATCAGGTCAACAAGCATACTTTAATTATTCCACATCCAAAAGAATCACCAGGCCTACAAATGCTGACAACCCCAACAGTGGGAACAAAGTGCTTCTGCTGTCCATACAGAACCCACTCTACCCTATAACAACGGTAAACACACATACAGATCCAGAGGGACATCTCAGCTCTCTTTTCTTAAGTGTACCTTCTTCTTCGAACAATAACTCATAGTCTTTATGATCTGCTGATGGATGTGGTTTATATCTTGCGTGTTTTTTAATCATTTATAACTCATAATTAAGTCGTACCGTCTGTCTTCTTTAAATGGAGGGGCAATCTGAGCAGAACTTTGCACAAACATCAACTCTTTTGATTTTTGTATTCATCATCCCTGCAAGTGTGGTGTTACGATCTCCATTTGCATATATTTTTTAAATTTATGTTCAACATATGTCGCCTGTGCCTAACTTAACCATCACCAAAACTTTACACCAGAATGTGTTTGTGTAATTTCTATGGAAGCCCGTTTCCGCCACTAAATAAAAACAAAAAAGCTAGTATCCATAACTCGAAATTTCGAGTTATTTTCTCGAAATTTCAACTTATTAACTCGAAATTTTGAGAAATATAACTCAAAATTTACTTTTCTCAAAATTTCAAGTTAGCTCTACCAATCAAAAATATACGTGAATGAGGTCGCTTTCTTGTTACCCGGAAGCATATGCTCCCCTCGGGCAGGAGGCTCCGGCCCATTCGCACCAGAACCTCTCGCCATAAGAACAGTTTCTTCCCCTCTGCTGTTGGACACACGAACAATAACCGTATGACTGTTCCCACCACTAACACATGACCCTACGCTGTGTTCACTGCATCATTCCATGTTTGGCACTGATCACCACCTGCACTCATGTATATACTGTATCTATCTACGTAGCACTTTTAATTCTTATTCTTATTTTTATTTTCATGTCTATTTAAGCGTAATTTATGACACTATGTTTGCACTGAAGCACCGCAGCAATTTCCTAATGTTGTAAACCTGCGCAACATTTGGCAATAAAACCCTTTCTGATTCTGATTCTGAGAGGAACGCGCACTCAAAAACAGATCCCAACAAATTTGCTCTCTTTCGCGAGTACGTTTGCTGATAGTAACACCATGTGATTCAGCTAATAACACGGGGATTTCATCATTTGTGAAGCCAGGCTGAAAACACTCAGCAATCTGTGCATTCACGACTGGATGTAATACCGGTAGCTTAGCTGTAGCATTTGTTGCTGAGGGCTTCAGCTTCCGGGTAACGAGGAAAGGACGTCATTCACGTAGATTACTGATTGGCAGCGCTAACTTGAAATTTCGAGTTGCTTTTCTCAAAATTTTGAGTTAATAAATCGAAATTTCGAGTTAATATGTCGAAATTTTGAGAAAATAACTCGAAATTTTGAGAAAATAACTCGAAATTTTGAGTTATGGATCCTTTTTTTTTTTTTTTGTGGCGGAAACGGGCTTCCATAAATTTCTGCTACATCAGGTGTCTCAGTTATATTTGTCATGATTGCCATTGTGATTTGGCTATAAAGAAATATATACATAAAAGTGAATGGAGTTAAAAATACAAAACCATCACTGTTCCAGTTACATGTCTTAACCTTCATACATGAAGGTCTCACCATTAGAAACTCATAGATTAACGCTAATGCTGCATTTTGTCTTTTTGTGTGTGTGTGTGTCCAAATTGATGCAGGATGTTCTGTACACTGTATGTAACCCCATTGGCAGTGTGCTGAGGATCGTCATCTTTAAACGAAATGGAATCCAAGCCATGGTGGAGTATCCTTACTGAGTGGGTGAATCTGTGTGTTCCTCACACTCTGCATCATAACAGTTTACCACACGTAGCTATCTTCAGTGTGTCACCGAGTGTTCTCATGGGGCGTGTCCAAATACATGGGCTGCATCCTTCCGGTGCCGCATTTGTAGGCCGATTACGTCACAGTGACGGGATACAGGTGTATCCTTCGTGGCCCAACCTATCCCAGAATTCAAAGCCAATTTCGGTTTACAACAATGGCGGCAGCTACTTAGTCAGGGCTCTAGAGTGCGACCAATTTGGTCGCAAATGCGACCAAATTTTTCAGTGGTGCGACTAAAAAAAGATATTTGGTTGCACCTGTGCGACCAAATGTTCGGGTAGCAAAAAAAAAAAACTGCAACCTTCCCTGTGGTCAACAACAGACACACATTTTGCCCCTATCGTGGACTAAACCAATCAGAGATAGTAAGGGGCGGGACCTCTCTGATTGGCCGTGGTCCAGTTGAAAGTGCAGGTGGAAGTGGGAGGTGAGTAGCTTGAATAAAGCGATATCAATTCATTAAATCCTGACTTTTAAATATAACTGTGTTTTTGCCAGAAATGCCAGATTCTCAGATTAAAGCTCACAAAACCATTTCAACAACAACCAAACAGCAAATGAGAGCAGGTACACGGACTCCACACAAAGACGTAAACACAGACCCGACGCATCAGAATCAGCTTTGTCTTTCTAGGCTTTCTCACCCGACGGCCCGTAGACGGACACGCTGTCGGAGCTTAGCGGTTCTGATGCGTCCGGTCCGCGCTGTGTTTACGTCTTTTTGCGCTGATTCTGAGCTGCAGGTTTTGTGTCTCCAACCAAAATTCACCGAGCCAGCAGCAAAAGAAGCAGCAAACTGCGCTTCACATTTGATCAATGTCGTCATGAATTTTGCTGTTTTGCTTCCACGACTATTAAAATCACACTCCATGCACAGCTAGCTCTCTCTCTCTCTCTCTGTACTTCAAGAACAGTTTCCCGTCTCCAATCTCTGTTTTCTGTATTATTCATTTGCTTATTACCCACCAGTCTACCGTTGTTTACAGCGCTGTGGCTGCTGTCTTTTTCTTTTCTTTTTTTCACTTAAATGACCTCGGACAAGAAAGCCTATTTTTTCTGTTGTTCAATACTGAAGAAATTTAAACTTCATATGCAGAACATTGTAGAATATTTTTAAGGTTATCTGCTATAAAAAGCCAGACCAGGAAAATCTCCTTCATGTTTTTCTGTGTTTTATTCTCAGTTACTTTCACACAAAGGCATCTGCTGTGATGTTCACAATTCTGATGAAGTCAGTGCTGATAAATGATCAGAATTATAATATTTCTGACTGTCTGAGGCTAAGTTGAATCGAATCGGGACTTTGAAAACCGGAATCGAATGGATTGTAGAAATCAGTGATGATACCCAGCCCTATGAGCAGCCTAGGCACGACAGACGTGGATGTAGCTGTAATAGGAAAAGAACTATTGCTAACTTTTCTGTTAAGGCCTGATGCTTCTGAAATTAATAGCCAGTGCTCTGACACGGTGTCATCAATCTTTGAATGCTGAGAAAGCACAGTGTATCCAGAAAAACACATTATATTAATTATTATAAAATCTGTGTGCGCCTAACTTTTGTGGTGGTACGCCCATGACAAAAAGTTAGTCTAGAGCCCTGTTAGTTTTAATATTACTCTTATTACTGTTTCTGGGACACAAAACAAACTTTTAAGATATTTTCAGAATGTAGCTGCGTAAACTTCAAATATCTGCTCGGTTTATCAAGACATCACATATTTGTAAAAGCGTTCCGACGTTTTCCGAGACGTCTGTTACCCACCAGCTCGATAGCTAGCCCGGGGTTCAAGCCTCACTAGAGCCGGCGAGAACAGCGGACTCCCAGCACATCGTTTTCAAAACACCCGCCGTCTTTCACTACTCAGGTTAAACATGACATATGAGTCACTTAGATAATTTCAAAATGTTATTGTTTGGCTTTTTTCAGTCTTTTATTTGTTCCTGAGTAAATCGGTTTGGCTGAGATTAAAGTTCTAGTTTTTACACAGCTGAATAAACGTCAAACAGAAAACTGATTAAACAGTAGTGTGAGACGGTCGAGAGTTTACTCCAGTGTCCTGTTATATTTTAGACAGCAAGGAGCAGACGGCCGAGTTCATTAAACGCCCCTGAGACAGCGGTGACGCAGATCTGAAGGCTTCACCGTCCAATTTCACAGCTGCTCGCTTCCGGCCTACCCGGCCTTCGGAGGACCTGGCGCACCTAGACCGCGAAGGCCATGTCCTCAGGAGGATGCAGCCTATGAATTTGGACACGGCAATGTTTTTTGTGAAAGCCCTAAGATCCTGCCTAAATTCACGTTTGGTGTTTAAACTATAAAAATAGGCATTTCTGACCACATCCAAAATCTGCAGTTTTTCACAATCTGTGGGTCCTCTTTGAACATAACTCTCGTGAATTTCAAGGGTTGACTGTATCCTTGACACTCATCCAGAGAGATATGTTTTCATGCATTATTTGACATGAATCATTTAGTGCTTTTCTTCCATCATCCATCCTTTCTTTTCCACTCTTCCTTATCAGGGTCGGTGGGGGGGCTGGAGCCTATCCCAGCTACCACAGGGCAAGAGGCAGGGTACACCTGCACAGGTCGCCAGTCTGATGCAGGGCTACATTCTTTCTTGTCATTCATAACCCTCATGCTTAAGGATCCTAAAACAGAGAGTTTTGGAAACACTGCTGAGGGGGGTTTATGTTAACGGCTGTGGGAGTGCGTGTCAGCCTGCAGTGGCAGAAGACAAGACTCTTAGACACGACACAGAAACCCATGTTCATATTCTGTTGGCCACTAAATGTAAATTGGATTGTGTCTTATGTCACAGTAGGGGTAGGTTAGTGGGTGGTTCTTAATCGCCCATACAAGTGTCTGTCTCTTTCTATTTGCACTGTAACAGACTGGGACCAGTCAAGTTTGTATCCTGCCTTTTGTCCTACAGTAACTGGTCTGATTCTTTTCTACTCAGAGTCCTCAAAGAACTTAATACAGCGTGCCACATTCACAAGCACTTTCTGCTGTGATTTTAAGTGCTCACTAACTAACATTCACACACAGATGGATGCATCAGAGAGCAACTTAGGGTTGGCTAATGGTATCTGGCATGCAGACTAGGGTGAACCAGGGAGCGAACCACCAACCTTCCAATCAGTAGATGACCTGCTCCACCCCCACCCAAGCTTACAGCACCTGGTATTCCCAGGTGGTCTCCCATCCAAGTAATAACCAGCCCCAACCCTGCTTAGCTTCCCAGATCAGACGAGAGCAGGCGTGCTCAGAGTCCTTAAGTATACCAGGCTGGGCTGGACGGTAATCTGGCATACTGGACATTTGACCAATGGGGTGACACACTTTTGGTCAGATGTGTAAATTAAAGGGATGGTGCACACCGGCCCTACATGCTACAGCAGCCCATTCTTTCATTTCCATTACTGGCACTGTGTTTCCCACTCAAATCTCTTAACAGTACCTACCTTTGCTGTGCACTCACACAACTTGTAGAACGGAGTGTATTTTGAAAAAGGTGGAGCTGAAAAGCCAGAAAAAGAGAAAGAAACAACAAATAAATGCAGCAAAATGTGTCTAATTAACCGGCAGGTTAGCTGTCTGGTCTGCTGGTGCTGCATGGTCAACAGTCAAACCAGCAACTAGTAACAAGCCCTCACATTCACAAAAGGCTGCTGTTGCTAGCACCAGCCATGGAGAAGTGCAGGATTAACCACAGTCCCAACAAGAGTGAGGAAGATGCAGAGCAAGGAATAATGTATGTATTTTACCCATGCTTCTATGTGGTTTCATTGCCATTATTGAATGTAGCTATGGATAAGTATCTGCAAATGTATGTCATTTATATATCTCTGTGTTTGAACGTCCTCTCCTTAACCAAGCTTCTGCAGATTTGAGTCAGTTCAGTGTGCTCAGAAGGCGAAAGCAGCTCTGAATGGAGCTGACATCTATGCAGGTTGCTGTACACTAAAGATTGAATATGCAAGGGTAAGAGAAACATCAGCAGCATCCACAGTGTTTTTGTGCTATGTAGACAGCACTGATTTACCCTGACTGCAAGGTTTCCTGCGGCAAACGATACTCAGAATGTGTTAAATCTACTTTCTACCAACCTGAGTTAGTTTTATATACAAATAAATCAAGTGTACTGAACCTGTTTGGGTTCTCAGTATAACCAGTAATAGATCCTTACCCACACCAGAACTAAATCTCAAATGTTACTCTTAAATTTTGCACATTTCAAAATACATTTTAGAATTTAAATGAATAAATTAAATTGGTTAATTTCTTTTTGTGCACTTTATGCTTTGTGTCATGAAATGACTGTACAGGTATACAAATGTGTGACAAACTCATAAACTGTTGATGCACTGCAGTGTTTGGAGTTTTCTTCAGTGGCTTCTGAGACTCTCCTTGGTATCACAGATCCATCCAGCTAGATCGTGAATCTTTTTTCATCTTTCTTTTCAACAGCCAACACGTCTGAATGTTATTAAGAATGACAACGAGAGCTGGGACTACACAAAACCATACCTGGTCAGACGAGGTAGGTCAAAGTCTCCCTTTTAACTTCAGCCGTACGGTCAGACTCAGACAGGTTGACTGTTTGAGGTGCTCCTGTCTTTTTGCAATACTTGAGCTGCTGTAATGTTGAAGGTAGGACTGTTTTCAGCATGAATTCTCTGTGGGGACATATTCACCTTCACTACAGCTCTTTTAGGAAACCTTTTAGTGATTTGTGAATCCGTGGCCAAATCTTCAGTTGTTATTTGCCTGTTTCTGACTGTGGATTCAGTGTAGTCCTGAAAATTGTCCCGGAACATAGTTCTCCATCACACCGAGACTCCTACGCCTCCTGCCTCTACATCTCCAATCAAAACACTCTCATATCAGCCAATTTCCGACCTCTGACAATCTTGCACCTCTGCCTACTGTGGGGAAAGAGAGAGAGACACATTGAGGGACAGTGAGAGAGCAGAGAACGTCAGGCTGGCCATGCACAGCAACTTTCTTCCATCTACACCTTTGCAACCCAGCAAAGAGAGAAAGAGAGGGAGAAAAAGAGATGGATCTCACTCCTGCTGACCACCATGCAGCTGCTGCTTCAACATGCCCAGGAGCCACCTTCCCTGCCACTCGCTGCAGGATAGCACTGCCTCCTTTCCACCTATTTTACCCTGTGTTCTTAATCTCCTTTTGTCTGCAGAAGTAGTCTCACATAGCCTGACACCTGGTCTGCACAACGTCTTTTGTTCTCCAGAGCCTCGACATGTTAGATTTAACTTTCAGTGTTGCTTTTTTATAGCAATCTTGCATGTTTTTTACCAAACATCGACATAACAAGTGAAATCAAATCCTTGTTTCCTCTTCAAAATCTGATGAAAACACCTTATTGGGTAATAAGTTGAGTTTCTGGCTATGTGATTCTACATTATGAGTATCAAAACTCTGCTCTCTGTTGCTTTATTTTGTCTGAATTGGAGCTGTCACAATATCAGATTTTTAATGACACCTTACTGCAAAAATGGTATCCAAAAACGATAAACTAAGAACTATCTTTACAATGTTGCTTATAATTAAGATAGAACACTAAATTGAGAATTTCATTGGCTGTTACAGGTCTGAAAAACGGAGAGAAGCAGATACAGTAGCTATTCAGATGACAGCTAAATATTCTGGTAGATAGGCATGTGAATAAATAAAGACTGTGAGTAGGCGTGTCAGCTTCCTTCACATGTGTATCTGGGTTCAAGTGTCTAAATTTGCCATGTAGTTAAAAAAGCAGTGTTGGTGTTATTGCAGATCCTCAAATATGAAACGTTAAATAGCAAATCTCAAATGAGACTGAAAGACTCTAAATCAGTATTAATTTGAACAGCAAGTTATGTAACTCGAGAACTACCAAAGGATTTAGGTTAGTTAGCATGAACATGCTCTTACCAAAGACAGCCTCTAGTGTGTCTGAGACAGAGTTAGCTGTTGACCGCCAAGCCTTTGAATTCTTGGTGGAAAGAATCAAACAGGTGAAAAAGTGCTGACTCACCGTCAACCACACGGCCTGGTTCTGCTATCAGCCAACCAGCAAAGGTACACGAATCTGCAAACTCTAAGAAATACTAACTGTGAAAGCCAGTATATTGTGACAGCCTTAATCAGGAGCTCTACATTTAGCCATCTAAATCTCCTTGATTTGTATATTTTGATAGAAAGATTCATTACTATGTATCAGTGACTTGTTTAAAGCCAAAAGTTGTTACGTTGTATTACTGCATGAGTGTGTTGTGTGATCGCAGTCCTGTGTGGTCCATTATCTGAAACTGTGTGATGAGACTGATGTTGGAGTCAGTTCATCCTGAATTCACTCAATTCAAAAAAAACTGTTGTTTTTTTTTCAGACAGCACTGATTAAAAATTGCCCGACATCTGAAAGCGGTAAGCTCACAGCCCCTGGCTTCAGTCTATGGCAACATTAACAGCTGCTGCCCAGAGTATCAGCTTCACCGTGAAATGTTCTTTTGATATCCACAGAGCATTATTTATTATTTGTTACAGTCTCTGTGAGACTCTGACATTCCCCGAAGTGCCATTAACGACCACTAAATATTTTAGTTTTGGCTGCCTAATATAACCTTAAACAGCCTTGTTTTAAAATGATTCATTAAACGATTGTTTTTGTGATGAACTGGTCCCAACTCTGTTTAGTTGAAATAGTCACTAAATACATTTTATCTGCTGTGTTATATGATTTCATGGGGGTGCACTGCATTGACACAGACTGGGGCAAGTCACCAGTGAGGCTGGGGTGTGTTGGGGTCTCTGGTGGAGTATGAAAATGTATTTCTTTATGTATTTAGCTTCCACAATAGTGGTTGCTAGTACCTTTACTGCTCAGTTTTAGTTTGCTTTATATTCCCTCTGTACTAGCTGCTCTTTTCTTGTGCTGCTTTAATCATTTCCACCATCCAGCACCTACATGAATGAATTTGTGTTCCTTTGATAGAAGTTATATATTTGGAGATAAAGTATCTGAACTTCAGGGACCACGCCTCCAAACACGCTCCTTCTGGTTCTCATCTATATGTGTTCCCCCAGTTCTACAAGCTGTTCGTTCTCGTTTACATGCCCCTCCCTCCCCTTTTCAATTCTTTAACTTCTTAACTTCTATTTAGTACATGATGAGCCGCCAGTCTCCTCTGAGGCCTTCCCCAAACCACAGCTCAATTCATGGCCAACCATTCACCATTATCTACTAAAACGCTGTCAAACCTCAAATGAGGACGTGGGCCCAGCTAGTGAACTGTATTTTTATACATACACTTGTGCACGTGTGTTTGAGGGGGACTGTATTTAAACATGGCTGCTACAGTAAACCATCACTGGGGAGACTGCTTTGGACCTTCTCTAAATGAGGCACTTTGGGGAAGATTCACATAAATATGAAGTATTATCTTGGCATGAAATACATTTTTAGATGATCAAACAAATCATATTTTAAAATGTTTTATCTCTTATTTTTATCTTTATAGCCTTACAGCTTTTACCAGAATGTCCAGCCCTGGGCCCAAACCTAGATTTGTTTTTGGCTGTAATATGTTGTGTCAGCTAAAACAGGTTAGAATACTAGCCCAGAAGACTGATGCAGTTCTGCACATTACTGGCAGCAGCCAGGTGGTGTGAACGGCCTCTAAAACTGGGTAAAGCCACAGAGCCGTTTGGGTCCCTCCCACACCACAGAAGAAGACCAGTCACGCTATCACAGTGACTGTGCACCCCTTTGTTAGTTCCTTGTGCTAGTGAAAAAATGCAGCAGTGTTTCAAGCTACAGTGTTCTGAGGAGCACCAGCAGCACATCAAGGAACCCAGAATATCGGTTGTCTGAAACTCTGTTCAAGTAAAAGATCCCCTGTTTGGTTCGAGAAGGAGAGGTTACGTCAGGAAGAGCAGCCACTGAAAACTCAAATCAAACATGCAAAGTTGCCCTCTGTGATAAGGGAGCAGCTGGAAGTAGCACAGAGTTCTTTTTCCCTGCACTGCTGATAAAATAAACATGCTCATCAGCCACAGGTTCTGTTGCTTTTGACTAACAGAGCCATTCATGGATATGGTTAAACTACCCAAACAAGGTCGCCCTGGCTGCATAGGGGGAAGTGGTTGATGTTGTCAAAGGGTACGTTACCAGAGGAGAGCATATAGCTATGGGCTCATAGACTGACCTACATATTACTTGTACCTTTTACTTTAGTAGCTGCGTTTAGCATGAGGTTATTAACCTTATGGAAATGGAAGCGGACTGATACTGACGTGATACTTTTCTACTTTAAATTCAGTTCAGTTCAGTTCAATTTCTTTATTGTCCCACAAGGGGAAATTAGTTTGGCAGAAGGATAAAAATAAACAGAACAATAATATAAAATAATAATGACAATAATAGTGAGATAAAATGATCATCACTTTAGACAGCAAGTCACGTTTAACCATACATTCATACAGTGAGCTCTATCTACTTTCATCCACAGACAGCTGAGTGCATCTTCGAACGCCATTCGTCTCTGACTTTCTCTGCTTCTCTGTGCCAATGTGCATTTCCATCAACCTGCCCCTTTTCTTCTACCCTGTCATACTCTGCTGCTTTCACTCCTCCATGTTTTGCACGTTCATCATTTTGTTCCTGCAGAGTTTTTGGGTGAATAGAAATGTCAGTCCCCGACGTGTTCCTGTGAAAGCACGCTTCTGTGGGTTGGGTATTGATAGCTGTTGGAATACAGACTGCATCAATAGTATGTCCGTTGTCCCACTTGAGAAGATGGGGTGCTAGAGCTGCTCTATGCCCTGCACTGGAAGGTCTGACCATAGTGTAGTCCTCTCGTTAAACAACAACCTGTAGCAACCACAGTTGTTGCAAAGGTAGGCAAATGCGGCTATGTACACTTTGCATGTTTGATTTGTGTCTGCAAACTGCACTTAATGAACCACACACCTAAGCTTAATGACTGTTGACCACTTGTCCTCACATCCTGTGTAATTAATGCGCTGGAGAGAAATTCTTGGCTCACCTGGGACCACAGGTGAAAACGTCTCTTGACGTTCTTCGTTTTGTATTCAGACCAAATCTGGGAGTGCATGATACAATTATTAACAGCTTCACTCCCATGTAGATGGTATCTGATGCATGTTGAGAATCCCCTTCTGTGGGTTCTGAAGTCCGTTCATCCAATAACTGCTGCTACTATTAATCTATCATAAAGAGGACATGATGTCAAAGGGGTTTGCTTTGATTCGCTTTTGTGAGATCACACGATTGTAAAAATATACTGTCCATGAAAGAAATTGGATCATAGCACAGTGATTAGCATCCAGTGGATCCTCTATCTTGGGAGGAGGTGCAACTCCGTTGGAGAGCTGCATCACAATTCAATCACAGACAGAAATTTGGGTGAATCTTATGTTACATATGGGTGATGTGCATATAATGTAAGCTGAACATTTAACAAACGCAAACAGAGACCAAAACATCAGCAGGTGTAGGTGACGGATATTTAAACATACATAAGCTGCAATCAATAATAATGGATACTTTATTGATCCCCATGGGGAAATTACTTGTTTTTCTCTGCATTTGACCCATTCACTCAGTGAAGCAGTGGGCAGCCCACTAAGCAGGCGCCCGGGGAGCAGTGTGTAGGGACGGTACCTTGCTCAGGGGTACCTCAGGGTAGCCGTTAAGTGGATTCGAACCGCTGACCTTCCGATCATGGGGCGACCACTTTACCTACTGAGCTATCCCTGCCCCTAACACAATACAGTCAGATGTACTGGTTTGTTTTGGCTCGTCAACTACAGATCCTCTCACAACATCTTAGCCTGTTGTCAGACAACCCAAAATCATGCAGTCAGGGTCACCCTCAGCAAAGACGCACACTGAGCTTATCATTATCATCATAGCAGATACTTTAATACACAAGCAGGCTCAGAGTGCAAAACAAAATGATCTAAATCTGCTAAGCTTAGCAGGGGAAAGCAAAAAGAGTATTTTACTGTTAAATTCTTGCCAGAATACAAAAATAGTTTGTGAATTATTTATATGATAAATTTAACACCACCTGGGAGCTGAGAATTTATTCTTTAAATCAAAGGAAAGTTGCATTGAAGCGTGTTGTATGTTACTTTAATGACCTGATAGGTCACACAGTACTGTGAACCTTTTGATTTCACTGCAGTGCATATTTCTACAGTGTAATGAAAAACTGTTTGTCACCTACTTGACTTCACTGAAATGTTTCAGATTGTCAAGCAAATTTTAGCCGTTGACAAAAACACAGTAGATATAAAACGATGATTTCATTTATTCATGGAAAACAGACAAACACATAAATACACAAATCCAACCTCATGTGGAAAGTAAACGTAAAACTGATTTGTAAAACTGGTTTGTAAAACTGGTTGTGTCATCCCAGTTTGATTCACTGAAATGGAGTCCAGTTTGTCTCCACTATCCTGAGCAGAGATGGGTTACGCGTTACTGTAATCCGATTACTTTTTCAAGTAACGAGTAAAGTAAGGGATTACTGCAAAAACGGTAATTAGATTACCATTACTTTCCCGTAGGAACGCTGCGTTACTGCGTTACTAAAACCATGATTTATTTTGCGAGAATGTCTCATGACAGTGACGTAAGCGAGTGCGACGTTAGTGACAACAGCTGTGTGCAGATCAACAATGGATCACATATCGAGTGCAGAGAGAGTATGAGCGTGCAGCGTTTAAAGCGTGGAAGTACTGACCTTACTTTGAGTTTGATTCCATAAAAAGTGACAAAAACATTAGTGTCCGCTGTGCGTGGGAAGAAAACTTCTTTTTACAGCGAAAAAACCCCTAAACTTCCAACAAGCACCGAGTAGCTACGACGTAATGGGAAACTCACAGAGAAACTCGCGGATTCTTCCACTGACCGCAGCACACCTGCACCAGGGTAAACCTCCGCCTGCCCCACTCCTGCTTTACAGGTGAAAATAGAGCAACAGGACCGCTGAGTCTGTGACTTTATTTATTTTCTGCTGTGTTTTACTTGCATCTATTTGAAAGACTGAGTGTAAACACAAAAAATATTTTATTTTATGTGCTGGAATGTGCAGAAAATAGGTTTAAATGTTAAACTAATTTCTTCCAGTCAGAGAGTGTTGCATATAATTAAATTTTTGCTTGATGCTTAAAGTTAAAAGATTAAAACTAATAAAACAAGTTTTAAAAAGAGACTTTTCCATTTGATTACATTTTGTATGATGGATTATGCAGAAAAAGTAGAATTGGGCTGAAAGAGCTATCGCTTTATCACCTCTTCAGGTTGTAAATCGTGTTTTTAAAAAGTAACTAAGTAACTAAGTAATTAATTACTTTTGAAAATAAGTAATCAGTAAAGTAACTGGATTACTTTTTGGGGAAGTAATTAGTAATTAGTTACTGATTACTTTTTTCGAGTAACTTGACCAACACTGGTCCTGAGTGGGTGCATATTTCAGCCATGTGACACAGTGATTGATCCACAGCACTGCAGACAGACGTGTTGTGGATAAGACGCTATCCTGGCAGTACGTATGGGACCGATCGTCAGAAAGTCTGTGTCATGTCAGTGTGCCTCCAACATGTGTGTAGCATATACAGTATGTAATGCTTTGATGGATGAGAGTTTTGATAATGGTCATGTTTTTATCATTGTGATGATAATGTAATGCAGGTTGATGTTCTTTTGTGCTGAGGGAGAAAAAAGAGAAAGCTTGATGCCTCACAGGTACTGTCCTTTCTTATCTCTGTTCACATGTGTTTGTATTGTTTTTCCTGCTCTTCTCTGAATAAAACCACCACAAAACTGTTTTTCTTATTTTTTCACCTCCATTACCACCATAAGTAGTTTTGTTGTTATTTTTTGGGAGCAGCTGGGATTAAATAAATAGAAATAAATGTGTACAAACACACAAAAAACTACTGTAGAAAATCAGCAGCTGCTCTTCATTTCACTTTGAAACCTCACATTTCTGATCTTTTTCATTTGAAATTCTGATCTCTGCATGGCAGATGGCATCGATAAAATCTTCTTTTTCTTGAGTTGTCATGTGCATAGCATGACCGTTTTAATTTGGCCAACTCAACTCAACCACAATGAAGGCATATAAAGGACATTAATAACCTTCACATGTAGTCTGCCGCTGAGCATGCTTGTTGTGCTCGTGTGGATTTACAGCTGTTAAAACTGAGAGTTTATCTGATGTATTAAAAACTGACCATGTTAAGCAGCAGCATTCTTAGTTGTCTGTGTTATTCCCAGTCCAAGAAAATGTCACAATGATATTTATTATAATACTGTAATATAATGTAATATTTAGGAAAGCCAGGGCAATATTTCAGTGAATCTGTGTGGCAGAGATTTGTACCAAAGAAGTGGCATGTTAGTGTCTCAGATCTCAGCTATTAGCAGCATCTGCCATGGCTCTGCAGGACTGTGTCGTTCTCTTTCATGGGCACAGTATCAGATAGAAGCTACCCCTCAGTTCCAAATGAATCCCACAATAAACATAGATGGAGGAAACAGATTTCCTCTGTGATGTTTCTGCAGGAATATGAACACTGGAAGAAACGGAGGCCTTTTTGTCAAACTGTAAATCCTGCTTTAAAAGAGCGTTCAGCTGAACTGTTTCATGAATGCTCCAGATGTGAGTCGTGATTGATCAAACTCAAAATTGCAACATTGCATCATTTTAAATGTAGCACTGTTAATAACTGGCTGTGATTTTTAAAGATATAGTCAAGAATCCAAAACACTGTCTCCTCCCTGTAGACGCTCCGCGAGGCCTTTGAAGCAGCCAACTTCAGCTGCTTCTTCTTTGTTGGTCTCTTTTCCTTCAGTAACTGAAAAGCATGCTCTGTCGGGTGGAGATCAGGTCTTGACCACTGAAAGGTTTCCCACCTCTTTGCTTTGAGACACTCTTGGGTTTCTTTGGCAGGATCCATTTGTACTGTGAAGCGCTGTGTAGATCCATTTGACTGAACCTGAGCAGAGAATCTAGCACCATTGTCAAGTGTTTCTCTGACTGTGAGGTGTCCACACTTGAAAAAGACCGGACTTTGAATTTCACTCAACTTTATTTAGACCAACTAGTTTGATAGCTGGTAGGTAGCAGCAGGTAAAAAACCTTTCAACACAAAAATAAAGAACATTTCATTAACCATTCAGATAAATTACACAGAAGACAGATGAAATAACAAAATACACTTCAGTAAAGCCATTTACCATGTGGTTAACTGTGTTAATTTAACTGTGGTTCTTAAATAAATATACACAATGTGTCTTTTTTGCATTTAACACTTTTTTATAAACAATTGTATTTTAAAGTATACATTTTAGCGTTCACAAACATTTTAATAGACTTTAACTAAGGATTTTCTTTACAAAGAATTATTTTCTTTAAATCAAAACCAAACATTTATTCACTAGTTTTACGATCCACCCAAGGATTTGGGGTAACTATTTTTAATATTAATTAACATAAATATGTGGGAACACTAACTGCACAAACAATTTATTCAAACTTAAACATTCATTTTTGTCAATATAATTAAACTTAAATGCAGCAACTATTTCCCTAAGCGTAAAACATTTGCACAACTGAGCTTCCATAGTCCCAGATACATCTGCAAAAGCAAAACGTGAACTCAAGAGCTTACCGATAGCCTGTCTTGTTCAAAGTCTTCCTCACAGTGGAAAAGTGCTTTGTTTGCCGTCCTCTCAGTATGTTGCACCCAGGTCAAATGACTGCTGCATGCATTTAAAGGTTTACTCGGCACGCCCACCCTTGATTGCTCTAATGTGGCTCACCTGGCAGGGCGGCGCACACCAGGCCGTGCTTAGTTGTTGATTGCACCCAAGGTCTAATCAGCGGCCATGGGTAAGCAGCAGCACCGAACAGGTAGAGGGCAGGAGGAGGAAAAGAGGAATAACAGCCACACCTACTAGGTCAGCGCGACAACCATACAATTCAGACTTTTACCAGCAGACACATCATCAATAAACGCCAGCGACCCTGTTCCACGGGCAGTCATTCATTGCTGCCTTCCACCATGTCTGATAGATGTTGTGGTACACTTTCCATTTCTTTTGAATTCTTTACTATTTTCATCATTCTGGTGCATTTATTTGGGTTTCAGCTGAAACTCTTTTAGATGGTTTCCACCTTGTTGTTAACCTCCTGTATTTCCGTTTTTAGGATTAACTTGCTTGTTTGGAGCTGGGAACTGAACTGTCAGCCTTCTGATTAGTGGAGGACACTTTCTCTTGTCTTCTGGTTGTGTTTTTTTACTTTGTGACTGTCTGTCAAACAGTATAATGAAGTAGAGTATTATTTATTTGTCACACATTAAGACTTAATCATCAAGTTAATCGCTGAGATCTGGGAGCACATAAGCACTGCCAAACATAGGCTCAGTCAGACAGTCAGACCCAGCCCGTTCAAGCATTCGGCCTTAATGGACCATTTGATTGGTACTAACAGATCTCTAACGAGGCAGTGAATGAATGAAACACTTTCCAAGTGTTCTTTAATGTCATTTAAATCAGTATATGTGAAATCTTCTCGCATTCACATAATTGGTTTGTGTTATCTGTATTTGTATGTATTTCAGACCGTGGAAAGGGAAGACAGAGACAGGCCATTTTAGGCGAACACCCATCTTCCTACAGTGATAATGGTTATGGTAAGTAAGGATTTTTCACAAGCATGAAGACACAATGCACAGTACAAAGACAGGAATAATCACAATTAAATAGAAAATAAAAACTCATTTGATGGCAAAAAAAGACACTCGGTTAACTCTTTGCCTTCTTTCTCTCGTAGTTGATGTTTTGTCTTTCCGTCATCTGCCAGGTGTCTGACCTGGTTCTGCTGAAGACAGCTTTTTGTGTTTACAATGACTTCTTCCTTTTGACTGTTGTGAAGGCAAAGCACATGGCAACAGTGACCTGGTTTCTCTCTTTGATGCTTCGAAATCTACCTGTTTTGAACTCCCACTATGTCGATACATCCACGGGGCTAAAAAAGTTGGAACACTGAGTAAAATGTAAAAAAAAAAAAACCCAAAAGAAACCCCAGAATGTGATGATTTACAAATCCCGTAAAGCCATAATATATTCTTATATACATATATAAAGTTAGAAATATCCTGTCTCAGAGTGACGCTGAAAAACTTGTTCATGCATTTATTACTTCCAGGCTGGACGACTGTAATTCATTATTATCAGGAAGTCCTAAAAACTCCCTGAAAAGCCTTCAGCTGATCCAAAATGCTGCAGCAAGAGTCCTGACAGGGACTAGAAAGAGAGAGCAGATTTCTCCTGTTTTGGCTTCCTGTTAAATCCAGAATTCAAAATCCTGCTCCTCACATACAAGGTCTTAAATAATCAGGCACAAAACCTGGAGCTAAGGGGGCAAAACGATCGCATGAGTGCTGCTGTTTGACTGAGGAAGAATAAAGTAGTGGTGGTAAGCCAATAACATGACCACTTAAAGACAAAGCAACAAGGTGACATATACCAGTTTATAAATTGTGTTGATAGGCCTCGTAAAACCAGAGTCATGATAAACAATATATACGCGTGTTTGTTCCTCAATAGTTTCGTCACGTTTATCAAATCAAATCAAATCACTTTTATTGTCACATCACATGTGCAGGTACATTGGTACAGCACATGTGAGTGAAATTCTTGTGTGCGAGCTTCACAAGCAACAGAGTTGTGCAAAATACAATAATGTAAACAAGCAAAATACAAGAATGGCTACATCTGAAACTAATAAATATATGTACAATATATAATAGTATATGCATTTCTGGATGTGTATACTAAATATTTTTCTACGTGTGTGTGTGTGTACACATATTTTACAAATTAAATAGAGTAAACAATAAATAAAATATATAAAAATATTGTTTACGGTCTAAGGACAGCGCAGCAACACTCTGCTTATGAGCAAAAACAACCCCAGAGGGTTAAACATTTTTTTAAAGTAACGCAATAGTTACTTTTCAAGTAATTAATTACTTTTAGAATCTTGTAACTCAGTTTCTAACTTAGTTACTTTTGTGGAGAAGTAACTAGTAACTATAATTAATTACTTTTTCAAGGTAACTCGCCCAACACTGTGTAAAAGTACAGGGTGGTCCATTTATATGGATACACCGTAATAAAATGGGAATGGTTGGTGATACTAAAGTCCTGTTTGTGGCACATTAGTATATGTGAGGGGGCAAACTCCTCAAGATGGGTGGTGACCATGGTGGCCATTCAGAAGTCGGCCATCTTGGATACAACTTTTGTTTTTTCAATAGGAAGAGGGCCATGTGACACATCAAACTTATTGGTAATGTCACAAGAAAAACAATGGTGTGCTTGGTTTCAACGTAACTTTATTCTTTCATGAGTTATTTACAAGTTTCTGACCACTTATAAAATGTGTTCAATGTGCTGCCCATTGTGTTGGATTGTCAATGCGACCCTCTTCTCCCACTCTTCACACTCTGATAGCAACACCGCAGGAGAAATGCCAGCACAGGCATCCAGTATCCGTAGTTTCAGGTGCTGCACATCTCGTATCTTCACACCATAGACAATTGCCTTCAGATGACCCCAAAGATAAAAGTCTAAGGGGGTCAGATCGGGAGACCTTGGGGGCCATTCAACTGGCCCACGACGACCAATCCACTTTCCAGGAAACTGTTCATCTAGGAATGCTCGGACCTGGCACCCATAATGTGGTGGTGCACCATCTTGCTGGAAAAACTCAGGGAACGTGCCAGCTTCAGTGCATAAAGAGGGATACACATCATCATGTAGCAATTTCAAATATCCAGTGGCCTTGAGGTTCCCATTGATGAAGAATGGACCCACTATCGTTGTACCCCATAAACCACACCAAACCATCACTTTTGTTGTTCCAACAGTCTTGGAGGGATCCATCCAATGTGGGTCAGTGTCAGACCAATAGCGGTGGTTTTGTTTGTTAACTTCACCATTCACATAAAAGTTTGCCTCATCACTGAACAAAATCTTCTGTGTGAACTGAGGGTCCTGCTCCAGTTTTTGTTTTGCCCATTCTGCAAATTCTGTGCGCCGATCTGGGTCATCCTCGCTGAGATGCTGCAGTAGCTGGAGTTTGTAAGGCTGCCATTTGTGAGTAGCTAATATCCGCCGAAGGGATGTTCGACTAATGCCGCTCTCCAGTGACATGCGGCGAGTGCTACGCTGTGGGCTCTTGCTGAATGAAGCTAGGACAGCCACTGATGTTTCTTCAGTAGTGACAGTTTTCTTACGTCCACATTTTGGCAAATCCAACTCTGAACCAGTTTCACGAAACTTAGCAAGCAGTTTGCTAACTGTAGCATGGGAGATGGGTGGTCTCGTAGGGTGTCTTGCATTGAAATCTGCTGCAATGACCCGGTTACTGCGTTCACCAGATATCAACATGATTTCACTCCTCACGTGTTAACCTCTTCGACATGTCAATGGCTGTGAACAAAGAGAAACTTGTAAATAACTCATGAAAGAATAAAGTTACGTTGAAACCAAGCACACCATTGTTTTTCTTGTGACATTACCAACAAGTGTGATGTGTCACATGGTCCTCTTTCTATTGAAAAAACAAAAGTTGTATCCAAGATGGCCGACTTCTAAATGGCCACCATGGTCACCACCCATCTTGAGGAGTTTGCCCCCTCACATATACTAATGTGCCACAAACAGGACTTTAATATCACCAACCATTCCTATGTTATTACGATGTATCCATATAAATGGCTCACCCTGTAGAATGGAAGCAGAGCCTTCAGTTTTCTTCACCATCTTCTGGGTCTGGGGGTGGATTGCCACTCCGGGGATGCTGGTGCCTGGACCCGGGAGTATAGTGTTTGTATGAGGAGTGTGAGCATGTGTACTACATACAGTTCTGTGTGTCTCTATGTTGGATGAGGGTGGGAATGCATGTTTGTGTCTATATGTCAGGTTGGGTCTTAGACTCCACCTCTCTCAGAACATATTTCCCCTCACCACACTCCCTTTCAGTGGCTGGTGCCCCCACCCGCTGGTGGCTGGTTCTTGGTGTCCAGGGCTGGGTGCTGAGGTATGTAGTGGCTCACTCCCAGACTCCATGGTCTGTCGGGCCCCGTCTGGGGTGTGGATGGCCTTTGGGTTTCTGGGCCCGAGACTCGGTGGAGCCTGCAGGCTCGTCGCTACAGCCCTCTGTGGCTTCTGCACAGTGGCTGCTAGGTGACGCCCATCCATGGCTCTCCTCAGCTCTTTTCTAGGTAGACCTAAGCTAACGGCAGCTAACAATGTTAGCTCAGTGGTGAGTAGCCTTCAGTAATAGTAATAAATCACACAGCAATAGTACATCAAAGATACTTAAGTGGTACATAACCCAGGCAGCTATCACAACTAAAACAAGTTAGTTGCAGTAGGCTAACGTAGTTTTTAAAAAAGAAATTCCAGATGTTTCTTTAGGTTGGAGTCTTTTGACGCTGAGAGCAGCTTGGTTGCTGGCAAAGAGAGTTCGCACGGTCAGATTTCGCCCTTCATCCCTTTCTTCTTTAAATGTGAAGTGGTGTTGGAATTTCCAAGTTAGAAATGCATTCCTGCCTGTGCACTGCTGGCACGTTGCGCTGGCTCTGGGTCCATTGTGTAACTGACGCCACCAACATTAACAGGATGCTTACATTAGAGACTCTTATTTCGTGTTTTGTTTGGGTTTCCGGCAATGCATGGAATTACCAAAAATAGAAAGGGGATATTGAGGGGATAGCCTAGCATATGAAACAGGAAAAGACCGCTGTGTAATCCATTTATTTCAACAAAGTAACTGTATTCTAATTATCACCTTTTTAAACGATAACTGTAACGGAATACAGTTACTCATATTTTGTATTTTAAATACGTAACGCCAGTACATGTATTCTACATGATACTTAAACTTACTTGTCTTTATCCTGTCTTCCTTCTCTCACCCCAACCGGTCGCAGCAGATGGCCCCGCCCCTCCCTGAGCCTGGTTCTGCTGGAGGTTTCTTCCTGTTAAAAGGGAGTTTTTCCTTCCCACTATCGCCAAAGTGCTTGCTCACAGGGGATCATATGGGCTTTTCTCTGTATCTATTATTATGGGGTCTACTGTACAATATAAAGCGCCTTGAGGCGACTGTTGTTGTGATTTGGCGCTATATAAATAAATTTGAATGGAAATGAATTGAATTATTGTCTCTGCTCCTTGCATCTTCACAGTTACACATAAAAAGCATGTCTAATGTTTAAAATGAGAAAATTTACCATTTTAAGAGAAATATTACTGCATTTTAAATTTCATTGTAGCAACATATGAAAAAAAATTGGGATGGAGCAATAAAATGCTAAAAGGAAACAGCTGGAGGAATATTTTGCAACCAATTAGGTTCACATATAATAGGTCAGCAACATGACTGGGTTTGGGTTAGGACCCTCTCCCATCTTTACTTCTCAGAAGTAAAGATCAACAAAATCAACAAATTTTAAAAAGCACTCTGTAGAGCACACAAACAAAATTAATTTCAAATCAAGCTGAGATGTTTTCAGTACAGTTTCTTCTCTGTGTTTTTATTCTTTGCTGCAATTTAACAATAGACTACCTGGAGAAATATTTTGAGAAAGATTAAATATGTCTAACTTTATAACTTTTTTTGTCATTGGAATGATATACTCAGTTGCCAGTCAGTGGTTTCATCTACAGGTGGACAGGTGGACGAAATGCGCCTAGCTAATTCAGATACAGTACTTTCAAGGACAAAGAACATAGCTGGCCACTGACCACTTACCAGTGTGTTGCAAGTTGAGGTTGCATCGATTCCCAGATGCAGTAGTAGTAGATGAATTTGCCAAGATCCCCCCAAACTTACAAAAGCTCTGTCTGTAGCCCAACAGCACAACTCAGAAAACAGAATAGCCTTTGCTACCTTTGGGACGAAGACCTCTAAGAACAGTGATTGGTTTGAAGCCAGGTCCAGCACAATTACTCTTGTTTTCTAAGTAAACTGAGCTCCAAAAGCTAAATACGAGCGCTCTCCAAACAAGAAGTCCCTCCAAGCACTTAGTGCTGCCAGAACTACAGTAGAGCAGTTAGTAGGAAAATGTCCAAGTAAATATCTTGATGCATGCTCAGTCATCCAGGTAAGGAAATCCCCAAAAGTCTATTCTCTTCATCTCTATGTAGCGTTTTCAGTGGGAGAAAGTTCAAGTGACTTCTTCAGTCTCAGCTGACTGCAGGTTTCCCCAACGGTACATTTGCATAATGACAGACACTAGCACCACCGACTAACAATAGGCCGCAAGGTCAGTTTCATGGTTATTATTTTGTAAATTGTCATTGGCAAAATGGGCAACTGATCAATGGCCATGAGTACCATTCACAGAGAGTTAGGGAATGGCTGCAATCACAGCATTGTAAGATGGTGAAAGATGTATCCTTTGAAAGCCACAGAGATACAGTGTTTAGAGAACATGCACCTCAGCTGTTCCGATACTTCTGACAAACGAGATTACTAAAGGTTTTCGCTTAGGCAGCGGTTGTCCTTCTCTCCTGGATCGCCTGGAGCTTTCTTTAGGAGTTTTCCCCGCTTTGACAAAAGTCCAGCTGGGATAACCACATCCTCTGGGCCTTCTTGATGTGATGTTCTTCTGCCTCCCTGGCCGCTGTGTCAGTGGGAATGGTGTTCGCTCGTCCTGATGACACCCAGTTTGTGCTCCAGTGGATGATGCGAGTCAAACCTTAGATACTGATCCGTATGTGCAGGTTTACGGTACACGTCAGCTTTTAGATGTCCCCCATTACTGATGGAAATCTCGCAGTCTAAGAAGGCTAGCCTCCCACTTTTCATATCCTCCCTGGTGAAGTTGATTTGTTGGTCCACCGAGTTAATGTAATCCGTTAAATGTGGAACGTCCTGAGATTTGATTTTCACCCAGGTGTCATCCACATAGCTGAAAATCAGTGACTTTGTGGTGTTCCAGGGTAGGATACAAAAGCTTCTTTTGGACTTTTTCCATGTATAAGTTGGCCACAATTGGTGAAACTTGGGAACCCATGGCACACCCATGTTTCTGGGTGTAGTACTTACAGTAGTTGGTGCTGAAAGTGATCCTCTTGCTGAGGTCAGGGTCATCTTGTAATCTCTTATGAACTACCTCCAATGGAGGACAGAGTTGATCATACAGACAATTGGTCTTAAAGGTACACGATGTTTATGTCTTCAGTAAACCATACAGCCTTGGTGTAGCATCCCCAGGATAAAGCATTTGGTATGAGGTCCAGTCAATAGCATCGCCCTGTTCTTCCTGGTTAAGACAATCAATCACCCTCTTCTGAGACCTGGGCTCATAAGTATTTTTGTCACTGAGCAGTGACAAAATCTTTTCATGATAGTCTTTCCTTGCACCTACACATGTCTGTCTGAAGGGTGACAATGTTGTTGTCATTACTAAGCAATGAGAGTGGCTTCCTCTTCTTTATGCTGATGTTGGAAGCTGGAGGTTTTGCAATGCTGAGGCAGGCCGAAACTTTCATCTGCAGATGTTGGATCTTGTTATACATTCACTGCTTTTATAACAAGATCCTGTTATGAAATGGCTGTGTGCAGGCAGGAGAAGGACCCAAAGTGCAGACTCCGGAGACAGAAAGTAACTCAAAACAGCTTTAATGCTGAACTCAAAAGGGTAACAAAAACTAAGAATACAAAATACACCTACACAGACAAACCACACAGCAAGATAACAGTAGATCACGACAATGACAAACTGAAACACAGGGCTTAAATAAACACAGAGCAATCAGGGAATGGACAACAGGAGGGAAACACAGCTGGGGCAAATCAGGCCTAACGAGACAAAGGAAGCAAAACCAGACACATTTACATGAGACACGGATTTTCAAAGTAAAACAGGAAACATAACACAGACTGAACTATAGACACAGACTCTGACTGGACACAGAGAGACAGCAACTAGAGAACACAGAGACATAAACCATAAGACAGAACTCCAACAAAGAAACCAAAGACTAGAAATGATAAGTAACATAATAAACTCAAAACTCTGGGTCAACGACCCAGGCATCCTAACAGATCCAGGCTACAGCTAAGGAAAAGGCAGCCAAACAGAGGGTGCACACTTGTAGAGGCATACCTGTATCTGATGTAGCAGGCTGACATTCCCACATCACCATCACTAGCCTAAGCCAACACTGATCCAGAGATGATGACACATCTCAAAACTAGGGCACGTCATCCAAAGTCATAACAGGGCATCAATCCTTTTCTCATTTTCAGTTGTCTTCCTATGTTGCTGCTTGGTTGGGGGTGATTTAAGTGTCTGATTAGTTTTGTTGATACATTTGTCGTTGTGGTGGTCACCCCACAGTTTACTTTGGCGTACTTTGATTCATCACTCACAGTAAAGAGCTTCCATGCCAATGACATGTTGGCTGTGAGTGTGCGCTCACTTATTCACCTGTGGCGCATGAAGTGGTTCAGAATTGGATTGGTGCAGACAGGCTTTCATTGTTCTTGCAAGACAGCGACTGTTTTGATGTGTGCCTTCCCAGGTCCACCATGTCCCCTGCTGCCACTGCCCGGCAACAGCAGGTACAAGCTCACTTCATTGGACGTTCCAGACATGGTGTCTTATCCACTGCCGCAGTCATCCTCGTCATACTCTGGCCATGCCCCCAGTTCTGTTGCCATGGTAAGTGGCCTCCATCCATCCAAGATGAACTGCACCCGCATCTTCAACCTCTTCTGCCTCTACGGCAACATTGAGAAGGTAAGTGTTTGTTTGTGTATTCTTCATGTGTCTTTGGCGTGTTTTTGTAGAAACACGGCAACAGCTGTTAATTTTATTAACAATTAATTAATAATTAGGTTGTAGAAATTGTGCTGGAAGGGAAAAGCTAGTAAAAACAATAAAAAGATTCCAGTGGAAGCAAACTCAGAAATTGTGTGTGTGTCTATCATATCCTGGCCCTTCAGTCCTACTCACAAGTAAATGACAGTATATTGAATGGGATTAGACCTCTGTACATCAACACCTACTGCATTATTTAGAAATGTACTATCCGTTTTCTTGTTGTCACTCATGTGCTTGTGTGTCATTGAATTCTGTTTAATGTCAGGACATGTGATGTACCCCTGCAAACCAAACCAAACCAAACCAAACCAAACATAGGTCTGATTCTCCTTTTTTAATGTGATATCAGAGATTGTTTACATTGTTTTCTCATACAATTGAAATTTTAACTTTAGGGTTTAATTATCTGCCTCCTCCTGTTCACTTTCGGTATGCCATAAATTACTCCCAGCACTTTAACCCTCTCAGGCTCAAATTAAACTTTTTGTTGCTAATGCACAACCAAGTCCTGCAGTGGTACTTCTAAAAAAAACTCATAAAATATGTATGTGGGGTAATCAGGTTGTTAATTTTTAACTGTTGCAAATCGGCAACGCCTGCCTTGAGAGGGTTAATAATATTTCCATATCTGCTCATCGCTACCTTATAACAAAATAACGAATAGATTCTGCTGCTCCTGTAACACTTAGAGAACTTCCCCAAACATCAAACCCATTCAGTGTTCTCATAGAGTATGTTGATTTCATGACACAGTCAGAATAGCTATATTCTCCAATGTGGATTTTGCAAATTACTACCTGATGTCACAAAAAAGCACAAGTGTAAAATATCCTGACTTTAGATAGCCTTCCAAATGTCCTCTAATGTACACTGTGTCTTCTAATGGTTAACATGAAAGAATGTTTACATCAGTAAAGCATGTACACTGCTTTCACAATGTATGGTACCTCTTTAGAACAGCTGTTATCTATGTGCTTGTTATAGGTTAAGTTTATGAAGAGTGTTCCTGGCACAGCGTTGGTTGAGATGGGAGATGAGTATGCTGTGGACAGGGCCATCACACACCTCAACAGCATTAAGGTGTTTGGTAAAAGACTGAATGTCTGGTAAGATGTGCATATCTTTAATTCAATTCAATTCAATTCCATTTTATTTATATAGCGCCAAATCACAACATAAGTCGCCTCAAGGTGCTTCATAGATACAGAGAAAAACCCAACAATCATATGACCCCCTATGAGCAAGCACTTTGGCAACAGTGGGAAGGAAAAACTCCCTTTTAACAGGAAGAAACCTCTGGCAGAACCAGGCTCAGGGAGGGGCGGCCATCTGCTGTGACCGGTTGGGGTGAGAGAAGGAAGACAGGATAAAAGACATGCTGTGGAAGAGAGACAGAGGTTAATAACAGATATGATTCAATGCAGAGAGGTCTGTTAATACATAGTGAGTGAGAAAGGTGACTGGAAAGGAAAAACTCAATGCATCATGGGAATCCCTACGTCTATTGCAGCATAACTAAGGGAGGATTCAGGGTCACCTGGTCCAGCCCTAACTATATGCTTTAGCAAAAAGGAAAGTTTTAAGCCTAATCTTGAAAGTAGAGATAGTGTCTGTCTCCTGAATCCAAACTGGAAGCTGGTTCCACAGAAGAGGGGCCTGAAAACTGAAGGCTCTCCCTCCCATTCTACTTTTAAATACTCTAGGAACAACAAGTAGGCCTGCAGAGCGAGAGCGAAGTGCTCTAATAGGGTGATATGGTACTACAAGGTCATTAAGATAAGATGGGGCCTGATTATTTAAGACCTTGTATGTGAGGAGCAGGATTTTGAATTCAATTCTGGATTTAACAGGAAGCCAATGAAGGGAAGCCAAAACAGGAGAAATCTGCTCTCTCTTTCTAGTCCCTGTCAGGACTCTTGCTGCAGCATTTTGGATCAGCTGAAGGCTTTTCAGTGAGTTTTTTGGACATCCTGATAATAATGAATTGCAGTCGTCCAGCCTGGAAGTAATAAATGCATGAACTAGTTTTTCAGCGTCACTCTGAGACAGGATATTTCTAACTTTAGAGATGTTGCGCAAATGGAAGAACGCAGTCTTACATATTTGTTTAATATGTGCGTTGAAGGACATGTCCTGGTCAAAAATGACTCCAAGGTTCCTCACAGCGTTACTGGAGGCCAAGGTAATGCCATCCAGAGTAAGAATCTGCTTAGATACCATATTTCTAAGATTTTCAGGGCCGAGTACAATAACCTCAGTTTGATCTGAATTAAGAAGCAGAAAGTTAGCGGCCATCCAGGTCTTTATGTCTTTAAGACATTCCTGCAGTTTAACTAATTGGTGTGTGTTATCTGGCTTCATGGACAGATAGAGCTGGGTGTCATCTGCATAGCAGTGTAAATGTATGCTATGTCTTCTAATGATGCTGCCTAAGGGAAGCATGTATAATGTAAACAGAATTGGTCCTAGCACTGAACCCTGTGGAACTCCATAATTAACCTCAGTGTGTGAAGAGGACTCTCCATTTACATGCACAAACTGGAGTCTATTAGATAGATATGATACAAACCACTGCAGTGCAGTACCTGTAATACCTACAGCATGTTCTAATCGCTCTAATAGGATATTATGGTCGACAGTATCGAACGCTGCACTGAGGTCTAGCAGGACAAGCACAGAGATGAGTCCACTGTCAGAGGCCATAAGAAGATCATTTGTAACCTTCACTAAAGCTGTTTCTGTGCTGTGATGAGCTCTGAAACCTGACTGAAACTCTTCAATAAACCATTCCTCTGCAGATGATCTGTTAGCTGTTTGACAACTACTCTTTCAAGGATGTTTGATATAAAGGAAGGTTGGAGATTGGCCTATAATTAGCTAAGACTGCTGGGTCTAGAGATGCTTCTTTTTGAGTAAAGGTTTAACTACAGCTAGCTTGAAGGCCTGTGGTACATAGCCGATCATTAGAGATAGGTTGATCATATTTAAGATCGAAGCATTAATTAATGGCAGGACTTCTTTGAGCAGTTTTGTAGGAATGGGGTCTAAAAGACACGTTGAAGGTTTGGAGGAAGTAATTATTGAAGTTAACTCAGAAAGATCAATTGGAGAAAAAGAGTCTAACTTAACATCAATGGTACTAAGAGTAGCTGTAGATAATATTACATCTGTGGGATGATTATTGGTAATTTTTTCTCTAATGCTAAAAATTTTATTTGTGAAGAAGTTCATGAAGTCATTACTAGTTAACGTTAAAGGGATGGTTGGCTCAAAAGAGCTCTGACTTTTTGTCAGACTGGCTACAGTGCTGAAGAGAAACCTGGGGTTGTTCTTATTTTCTTCAATCAGTGATGAATAGTAAGATGTTCTGGCTTTGCGGAGGGCTTTCTTATAAAGCAGCAAACTATTTCTCCAGGCTAAATGATGATCCTCTAAATTTGTGACACGCCATTTCCTCTCCAGATTACGAGTCATCTGCTTTAGGGTACGTGTTTGAGAATTATACCACGGAGTCAGGTACTTCTGATTAGAGACCTTAGTTTTCACAGGAGCTACAGTATCCAGAGTCGTACGTAGTGAGGAGGTGAAATTATTAACAAGATGATCGACCTCTGTTGGAGTAGCGTTCAGATACAGTGGGGCAAAAAAGTATTTAGTCAGCCACCGATTGTGCAAGTTCCCCCACTTAAAATGATGACAGAGGTCAGTAATTTGCACCAGAGGTACACTTCAACTGTGAGAGACAGAATGTGAAAAAAAAAATCCATGAATTCACATGGTAGGATTTGTAAAGAATTTATTCATAAATCAGGGTGGAAAATAAGTATTTGGTCACCTCAAACAAGGAAAATCTCTGGCTCTCACAGACCTGTAACGTCTTCTGTAAGAAGCTTTTCTGTCCCCCATTCGTTACCTGTATGAATGGCACCTGTTTGAACTCATCATCTGTATAAAAGACACCTGTCCACAGCCCCAAACAGTCAGACTCCAAACTCCGCCATGGCCGAGACCAAAGAGCTTTCGAAGGACACCAGGAAAAGTATTGTAGACCTGCACCAGACTGGGAAGAGTGAATCTACAATAGGCAAGCAGCTTGGTGTGAAAAAATCAACTGTGGGAGCAATCATCAGAAAATGGAAGACATACAAGACCACTGATAATCTCCCTCGATCTGGGGCTCCACGCAAGATCTCATCCCGTGGGGTCAAAATGATCATGAGAACGGTGAGCAAAGATCCCAGAACCACACGGGGGGACCTGGTGAATGACCTGCAGAGAGCTGGGACCAAAGTAACAAAGGTCACCATCAGTAACACACTACAACGGCAGGGAATCAAATGCCGCAGTGCCAGACGTGTTCCGCTGCTGAAGCCAGTGCATGTCCAGGCCCGTCTGAAGTTTGCCAGAGAGCACATGGATGATACAGCAGAGGATTGGGAGAATGTCATGTGGTCAGATGAAACCAAAGTAGAACTTTTTGGTATAAACTCAACTCGTCGTGTTTGGAGGAAGAAGAATACTGAGTTGCATCCCAAGAACACCATACCTACTGTGAAGCATGGGGGTGGAAACATCATGCTATGGGGCTGTTTTTCTGCCAAGAGGACAGGACGACTGATCCGTGTTAAGGACAGAATGAATGGGGCCATGTATCGTGAGATTTTGAGCCAAAACCTCCTTCCATCAGTGAGAACTTTGAAGATGAAACAAGGCTGGGTCTTCCAACATGACAATGATCCAAAACACACCGCCCGGGCAACAAAGGAGTGGCTCCGTAAGAAGCATTTGAAAGTCCTGGAGTGGCCTAGCCAGTCTCCAGACCTCAACCCCATAGAAAATCTGTGGCGGGAGTTGAAAGTCCGTGTTGCTCGGCGACAGCCCCAAAACATCACTGCTCTCGAGAAGATCTGCATGGAGGAATGGGCCAAAATACCAGCTACTGTGTGTGCAAACCTGGTAAAGACCTATAGTAAACGTTTGACCTCTGTTATTGCCAACAAAGGTTATGTTACAAAGTATTGAGTTGTATTTTTGTTATTGACCAAATACTTATTTTCCACCCTGATTTACCAATAAATTCTTTACAAATCCTACCATGTGGATTCATGGATTTTTTTTTTCACATTCTGTCTCTCACAGTTGAAGTGTACCTCTGGTGCAAATTACTGACCTCTGTCATCATTTTAAGTGGGGGAACTTGCACAATCGGTGGCTGACTAAATACTTTTTTGCCCCACTGTAGCTGCTCTGCTCTGTGTTGGTACAGGGCATTGAAGATGATAACAGTGGGTGGATTATATTCTTAAACTTAGTTACAGCGCTTTCAGAAAGACATCTACTTTGATAAAGTCTACTCTCCACCGCTGTGTAATCAATTATTGTAAATGTAAATGTTATCAGGAAATGATCAGACAGCAGAGGGTTTTCAGGAAACACTGTTAAATGTTCAGTTTCTATGCATATGTTAAAACAAGATCTAGAGTGTGATTAAAGTGGTGGGTGGGTTCTTTTACATTTTGAGAGAAGCCAATTGAGTCTAATAACAGATTAAATGCCATGTTGAGGCTGTCATTTTTAGCATCTACATGGATGTTAAAATCACCCACAATAATTATTTTATCTGAGCTCAGAACTAAATCAGATAAAAAGTCTGAGAAATCAGACAGAAACTCTGTGTAAGGCCCAGGTGGACGATAGATGATAACAAGTAAGACTGGTTTCTGAGTTTTACACCTGGGGTGGACAATGTTAAGCATCAGGCTTTCAAATGAATTAAAAGTCTGTCTGGGTCTTTCATTAATTAATAGGCTGGTGTGAAAACTTGCTGCCACACCTCCCCCTCGGCCTGTGCTTCGAGGTTTCTGGTAGTTAGAATGACTCGGGGGTGTTGATTCATTTAAACTAACATAATCATCCTGCTGCAACCAGGTTTCTGTAAGGCAGAGTAAATCAATTTGTTGATCAATTATTAAGTCATGTACTAACAGAGACTTGGAGGAGAGAGACCTAATATTTAATAATCCACATTTCACTGTTTTACTCTTTGGTTCAGATGTGGATGCTGTATTGTTCTTTCTTTGTAATTGTTTATGTTTAAGTTGTTTGTTGCTGGTTTTTAGTTTGTTATTTGTCTTTTTGGAAGCTGACACAGTCTCTATGGAGATGGGTTTTTGGGGGGGTAGCAGGAGGAGAGAAGCTGCAGAGAGGCGTGTAAGACTGCAACTCTGCTTCCTGGTCCCAACTCTGGATAGTCATATTTTGGGGGGTTTAATAAATTTGTCCATATTTCTAGAAATGAGAGCTGCTCCATCCAAAGTGGGATGGATGCCGTCTCTCCTAACAAGACCAGGTTTCCTCCAGAAGGTTTGCCAATTATCTATGAAGCCCACATTGTTTCTGGGACACCACTCAGACAGCCAGCAATTTAAGGAGAACATGCGGCTAAACATGTCACTCCTGGTCTGATTGGGGAGGGGACCAGAGAAAACTACAGAGTCCGACATTGTTTTGGCAAAGTTACACACCGATTCAATATTGATTTTAGTGACCTCCGATTGGCGTAACCGGGTGTCATTACTGCCGACGTGAATTATGATCTTACTGAATTTACGTTTACCCTTAGCCAGCAGTTTTAAATTTCCTTCAATGTCGCCTGCTCTGGCCCCTGGAAGACAATTGACTATGGTTGCCGGTGTCTCTAGCTTCACATGTCTGAGAACAGAATCGCCAATTACCAGAGTTTGACCCCCGGCGGGTGTGTCGCCGAGTGGGGAAAAACGGTTAGACACATGAACGGGTTGGTGGTGTACCCGGGGCTTCTGTTTAGGACTTTGCTTCTTCCTCACCGTGACCCAGCCGCCCTCTTTCTCCAGCTGCTTGGGGTCTGCCGGGGAACAGCTAGCGGGGCCTACGCTATCTTTGGCTGCACCAGCTACAGGGGCCTGGCTAGCTATGGGTGAATGAAGGGTGCGAAGCCGAGTCTCCAATTCAGTAATCCTGGCCTCCAGAGCTGCAAATATGCTACATTTGTTACAGATATCATTACTGCTAAAGGAGGCCGAGGAGTAACTAAACATCTGACACAATGAGCAAGAAAGTGCAGGAGGGACAGGTGAAGTAGCCATGGTGCTAACGAGTCGGCTACGAGCTAAGCTAAGCTAGCGAAACAGTACAGAGACAGTGAGTGAATACTTTGGCTATAAATTAGGTAGTGAGTACACAGAAAGTGTGCTTCGGATGAAGCACGTGAAGATTATACTATGAAAAAGAATGTATTTAAAAGTTGTTAATTAAATTGCTAAGCAAATAAGCTACTCAGAAACACCACTGTGTTTGAGCAGGAACAGGAAGTGATACTCTACCGCAGAGCGAGCGAACACCAAGTGACAGCGCCACCAAGAGGTCAGATCCTTTACACTTTACTTCCAAGATCGAGATTCAATCTCAAATATGAGCAATCTCTCTCTAATGATCGGCTATGTACCACAGGCCTTCAAGCTAGCTGTAGTTAAACCTTTACTCAAAAAGCATCTCTAGACCCAGCAGTCTTAGCTAATTATAGGCCAATCTCCAACCTTCCTTTATATCAAACATCCTGGAAAGAGTAGTTGTCAAACAGCTAACAGATCATCTGCAGAGGTTTATTTGAAGAGTTTCAGTCAGGTTTCAGAGCTCATCACAGCACAGAAACCGCTTTAGTGAAGATTACAAATGATCTTCTTATGGCCTCTGACAGTGGACTCATCTCTGTGCTTGTCCTGCTAGACCTCAGTGCAGCGTTCGATACTGTCGACCATAATATCCTATTAGAGCGATTAGAACATGCTGTAGGTATTACAGGTACTGCACTGCAGTGGTTTGTATCATATCTATCTAATAGACTCCAGTTTGTGCATGTAAATGGAGAGTCCTCTTCACACACTGAGGTTAATTATGGAGTTCCACAGGGTTCAGTGCTAGGACCAATTCTGTTTATATTATACATGCTTCCCTTAGGCAGCATCATTAGAAGACACATCTGTGCATAACCAAGGTAATGCCATCCAGAGTAAGCATCTGGTTAGACACCATGCTCCCAAGGACATCATCTTCAGTTTGATCTGAATTAAGAAGCAGAAAGTTAGGGCCATCCAGGTCTTTATGTCTTTAAGACATTCCTGCAGTTTAACTCATTGGTGTGTGTTATCGGGCTTCATGGACAGATAGAGCTGGGTGTCATCTGCATAGCAGTGAAAATGTATGCTAAAATTTCCAGTAACGCTGTGAGGAACCTTGGAGTCATTTTTGACCAGGACATGTCCTTCAACGCACATATTAAACAAATATGTAAGACTGCTTTCTTCCATTTGCGCAACATCTCTAAAGTTAGAAATATCCTGTCTCAGAGTGACGCTGAAAAACTAGTTGATTTATTTATTACTTCTAAGCTGGACTCCTGTAATTCATACGGAAGAGGATTAGAGCCACTGGGAAAAAAAGTGGGCTCGTCTTTTTTTCTTCTTCTTTTCCAGAATTCTGAGAAAGAAGTCTGAATTCTGACTTGAATTCTGACTTGAATTCTGACGTGCCCACTTTTTTTTTTCCAGTGACCCTAATCCTCCGCAAATTCATTATTATCAGACTTTCCCCCCAAAATTCATTTTTCTTTTAGGACTGTTCCCTGAACAGAATTCAGTTAATCCAGAATGCTGCTGCATGATTACTGAAAAGGGCTAGAAAGCATATTTTGCCCATACTGGCTTCTCATTATTTGATCCTGTTATCTCCAAAGTCAAATTTAAAATCCTTCTACTCTCTGTTTTCCTCCCCTTACCCCCAGACGATCGTAGCAGATGGCCCCGCCCCTCCCTGAGCCTGGTTCTGCCGGAGATTTCTTCCTGTTAAAAGGGAGTTTTTCCTTCCCACTGTCGCCAAAGTGCTTCCTTAGTGGGTCATATGATTGTTGGGGAGTTTTCTTTATTTTTTTTGTGTTTATCTTACAACATAAAGCGCACTGAGGCAATTTGGCACCATATACTTCTTTATTTCTGTGTATATTATCTAGACTATTTCATGATCAGTAGATTTGTTATGCATGGATTTGATAAGAAAAGTAACACAGTTGATGTTTTTGGTTTTTGCAGTGTGTCGAAGCAGCACGCAGTAATCCCCAGCCAGGTTTTTGAGTTAGAGGATGGCAGCAGCAGCTATAAGGACTTTGCTATGACCAGAAACAATCGCTTTAGCAGTGCCGGACAAGCCTCCAAAAACATCATCCAGCCTCCATCTGCAGTGTTGCACTACTATAACGTTCCTCCGTGCATATCACAGGATCATTTACTGAGGGTAAAGTACTTCTGTCTGTTCGCTGTCCGTCTTTTCTGTGTAACTGTAAAGAACTGTTTAAAGGTATTCCAAACCTCCTAAAACATTTTCTATCCTATCACACAGAGATGTATCCAAAATCTACTTCATAATTTCTTGTTTTTTCCTGAATTAATATGATTATTATCTTGGAAATTCCAAAAAAACCCATTGTTATTAAGAAGACTGCCCTGTTTTTCTGAATTAACAAGATATCCTTAAATGCCCAAAGATCCTCTCTTGAGTTGAGCCTGATTTCTTGAGCAGTCTTTGCCATAAAGAAATCCACTCCCACATTGTATAACAAATGCTGATAAGTTGTATGTTTAATTGTTGCCTAGTGCAGAACTGCTCACACGCTGCTGTCTGTGTTTCTGTAGCTGTGCACGGAGCATGATCTGCCTGGCTTTGTCAAATTTAAGATGTTTGATGCCAAACGTAAGTAGACATTTGATTGAACAGATGAAGTCTCGTGAATGTGGTCATCGCCTGCCTTTTAATGTTCAGTCTCTTTTTTCAGCCTCTTCTAAGACCATCTCCGGCTTGTTGGAGTTTGACAGTAAGACAGAGGCTGTGGAGGTTCTTACTGTTCTCAACCACTACCAGATTAGGATTCCCAGTAAGTCCATGAGAAAAACATCCATCACTGCCTACTCTGTCAGTCTCATGCTGGAAACTTCACAAATAATTCCTGAATGTGGAGCTGGAAAATACATCTGAAGTAGAAAAAATTATTTTGTAAAAATTATTTTGTGAAATTTAAACAGTTAATGCAGTTAATGTTAGTTTAATTCCTTGAGGATGAAAGTCTGCACTGTGGACTTCCTGCTAACCTCTAATTCTGTTAAATAAATAATAAATCCTGTTTTCATGGACGCCTGGATGTTAAACTTAATTGTTACACCTGGTAAAGCAGCAACGCTGATCATTTAATTAAAGATGAAAGAATTCAGACAGTTTTCAATGCTCAGTGATGCCACAGTGTTCGTTTGACTTTGGGACCTGAAACGGACGGAGTTTAGGACCCAGATTACCCCGCGAGGCGCTGTGTAGCACATAACATCGGTTCGAGGTCAGTAAGCACAACCAGAATTCATACATAAGGCGCACTGTTGATTTTCGAGAAAATTAAAGGATTTTAAGTGCACCTTATAGTGCGGAAAATACGGTACTAACCATGCTTTACATTTTATACTGCACTGTCACATCCTCCAATTAATGTAATTTTATTTACATGGCATCAAATCCTAAACTGTCCTCCAGGACACTTGCCATAGAACAGTTTCTTCCCCTCTGCTGTTGGACACATGAACAATAACCATATGACTGTTCCCGCTACTAACACATGACCCTACGCTGTGTTCACTGCATCATTCCATGTTTGCACTGATCACCACCTGCACTCATGTATATATCTTTCAACGTAGCACTCTTAATTCTTATTCTCATGTATATATCTCATGTATAGCTCATGCACATATCTTTCTACGTAGCACTTTTAATTCTTATCCCTACTTTTATTTTTTCATGTCTATTTAAGTACTATTTATGACACTATGTTTGCACTGAAGCACCGCAGCAATTTCCTAATGTTGTAAACCTGCTCAACATTTGGCAATAAACCCCTTTCTGATTCTGATTCTGATTCTGATAGTAAAGTGAAGAGCTAAGTCCTTTTAGCAGCGCATGGCTCTCTTTTAATATGAAGAGCTCTTAGAAATGTTCTCTCTAAGCTGCGCACGTGCGCAATTGCGCACTGCTGGCATGGTGTCTGCGCACAGAAAATCTGCGTTGCGCACAAAAAAAAACTGAATTGAAATTAAAATTAAAACTTTAACAATTCTGTTTTGCAGTGCACCAGTGTTGTAGCTAGCAAAGCGGCTGATGTGGAGTGAAGCCACGTTAGTGTACAACCATTGGAGATGTGAGCAGGACAGACGGAACAACTGACGGGAAAAGTGTGGACTTTATACCAGTTTTTAAATCGTGTTGATCGGCCACGTAAAACCAGAGTTATGATAAAAAACACGCAATGTTTGGTTTTCTTCCTGAATACTGTCGTTGTTTATATTTACTGCGGGAAGAAACGGTAAAAACGGCGTTTCATAAGGAAAACGCTCGAAAGCCTGTGAGCAAAGACAAGACCAAGCCCCCTCTGCCTTTCCTATTCGTCCAAAAAAGTGCCATTCGACCAATCAAAAAATGATATGGCAACGTGGCATCTAGTTGTTAAGAAACGGGGGACGTTTTAGGAGTGACGGCGTGTTTGAGATGTGAGAGATTTGAGACGTTTAGCGCAAATCTTGTGTAGTCAGTGTGTAGTTAGTGTGTAGTGTAGTCAACAGTTTTGTTGTGTGTGTCAGAACAATGAGGCGCCTGCTGAGTGTTACAGGTGTTACAGCAGTGATACATCTGCTGCTGTCAGGCCTGCAGGTCAGGGCCGTGCAGAGAGGTTTAAAGGGACGGGTGCTCAAAGTTAAAAAGGGGCACATTGAACCAGGCTGAATAACAACAACACACATTCATCAAGAGTCTAATATGGGAAGGGCAGGGCTGTGCTGATCTGAGACTGTAGACATTAAAAAGTCCACAGGAGAGATGGTAGCTGATTAAACAAGTGTCATGAGATAATAACAAAATGCAAAGATTGGTGACAGCACTTGGAACCATAAGGACACAAAAAACTGTGAGAAATAATTTAGGCTCTGCCTGTGAATCACTCTTTGCTTCTCTTCTTCCTTCCATCCCATCATTTCATATATCACTCTCCACTTGCTGTATATGTGAGAACAAGGCACAACTTGCTATTGCAATAAACTATAATCTAATTATCCACACCTAACAACTCCTGCACTTAATCTAAATGATGACAGAAAAATGTTATAGCCCTGCCTTTAGTAGCCTCACACAGGTCCTGCTGTTTCCTCCTCATGTCCTTACCAGCCATGTCTGGACAATGTTATATCATGAGTAAATCCATCTAAATAAAACACACACATGCACGCACACACAGTGACATTTTAGACCTTCTTCAGAATACTGTATATACTATGGGCATCAGTGTGCTGATCCAGAATCCTTACATTATTATTTATTACTAGAGCTACAATAATAAAGCAATGAGGAGGGGGAAGTAATAAATATGAAATAATGTATTTATGATGATTCCATGTGTTTCACTATCCACTCTGTGCAGGGCAAAGCTTATTACATGTTTAAACTGTAGAGATACAATCATTTTACTGCTGTAAAATCAAAATTTTGTCTTATTTAAAATATAAATCTAATATAATCTGCTTCTTAATGCATGTTCTTTAAAATACAGCGTGTGTTTTTTAATATATTATAATTATAATAATTATTATGTGAACATGCATATTAGATCGTTTTTAGTGAAATATAATCCCTCCAGAAAGGCAGGAAAAGCCCGGAAACTTACTTTAAAACTAAATATGTTCCCTAAAACGGTGACAGAGCTACAGACCCATGACAGCCTTACACAGGTAGCCAGCAGCTATGACCAGCACTACTTGTGCAGTTAATAAAAGGACAGGTAATGTTTGTCGCGCTGTTGCACACACAGCACGCTCGTTTGTTTCAGTTCGTCAGTTGCAACAAGACAGCTTACCAACGTGTACGTAATAAGCTAATACTCCTGGGTGCTACACACTACAGTGTACGCTGTACACCTACTTACTGGTTTTGTCGCATCAGTCTGTGTCTCTGAGTTAACTTGTGTTTCTCCTACAGCTCCGGACCGCTAAAAATGCGCGTGCTCTTTGTGAGCTCGTTCCCGGCTCGTAACCAGCGCGTTCTGCCGTCAAGGGCGATCATTGGTTAAATGTGATCATGTGACTGATGTGGTGTATTCATAATTGTCTCTGGTACATTTGTTGTATGGGCAGTATGTGTTCACTGTTTGATTGTGTAATTACGTGTTACGCACTGGCAATGCATGCCGGTAGATGGTAATACAGGAAGTAAAGAGATGGTCTTACCGCACACAGTGGTCTCGCGTACTTATTCAGATTCAGAGTAAGAATCACACATGGTGTCAGAAGTGCTGTGTGACTTGTAAGACTCCATACATCTGCCGAGTGTGAGGAGAAGGGGAAGGTGGAAACAAAATGCCGAATGACGACGTAGACGATCGTCCGAGGGCAGGAGTTAGCACCGCGGCTAGCACTCCCAGCGCTACGTTTAGCATCCAACCACCGGAGTCCTTTGATTTTTCCAAACCACACGAATGGACAAGATGGGTCCGTCGCTTCGAGAGATTCCGTCAGGCAAGTAATCTGTCTGCGAGCTCGGAGGAAAATCAAGTGAACACTCTCATATATTGTATGGGAGACGAAGCGGATGACGTCCTGAGAGGACTAAAGTTAAGTGATGTAGACCAACGGGACTATGCTAAAGTGAGAGATAGCTTCCACAACTTTTTCATTGTCAGGAAAAATGTTGTTTATGAGCGCGCACGTTTTAATATGTGCAAACAAGAGCCGAATGAGACTGTTGATGCATTCGTGACTGCCTTGCATGCATTAGCAGAGCACTGTAACTACGGACCGCTCCACGATGAGCTGATAAGAGACAGAATAGTAGTGGGCTTGGCCAACACGAGGCTGTCTGAGCGCATGCAGATGGAAAAAGACTTGGACTTGGATAAAGCTATAAATATGGCCAGGCAGTCAGAAGAAATCAAAAAGCAACAGTCAGCTTTGAGAAGTGAAACAAATGTAATGCATGTAAATGCGAAAACAGTTGACAGAGTGATACAAAAGCACGACAAAACAAAGTTCAACATGTTCAAAAATAAAACTGTCAAAACACAACAGCAATATAGCGAGAGACAAAGTAATAAATGCTACAAGTGCGGAGGCTCTCCACATCCGAAACCTGAGTGCCCAGCAAATGATGCAAAATGTCATTTATGTGGAAAAAAAGGTCACTACCAGCGAGTCTGCAGACAAAGCAAGACAGTGCAAAGTATTGAGGAGGAAGAGGAGCAAGGTTTCTTCCTAGGCTCAGTTTCCAGTGACGGCCAGGCGTGGACAGCCAACATACAAGTGAAAGATGCAAAAATCACTTTCAAACTGGATACTGGAGCAGATGTGACTGTAATAGCTGACTCGGACTTATCAAAGATTTTTGCTAACGAACACAGACCAGTCCTCCAGCAGCCAGAAAAACCTTTGTTAGGCCCTGGAAAAACACCACTGGACGTTGCAGGTTTTACAAAGCTACAGCTCAACTACGGAGCGAAACAGACAACAGAGAAGGTCTATGTTGTAAGAAACCTGAGCACTCCACTGCTAGGCCTGCCCGCCATTACAGCTCTTGGCCTGCTGGTGCGAGTGACGCGGTTTCAATGGACACTCTGAAGACTACTTAACCTAAACTTTGCAATGGTCTAGGGAAAGTGCAGCGGGCCTATCACATTAAACTCAAACCGAATGCTGTGCCGTACTCACTCAAAACTCCGCGAAGGCTTCCTCTGCCTCTGATGGGAAGGGTAAAAGAGGAACTCCAACGAATGGAAGAGCTTGGTGTCATTACCCGAGTTGAGGAACCAACGGATTGGTGTGCCGGCATGGTTGTTGTTCCAAAGAAAAACAGCCCTAGGCTAAGACTTTGCGTAGACTTTACCGGACTAAATGAGTATGTGTGCAGGGAAAAATATGTGCTGCCATCGGTTGAACAAAGTCTCGGAATGCTCGCAGGAGCCAAAGTGTTTAGCAAACTGGATGCCAACATGGGCTTCTGGCAGATTCCCCTGTCCGATGAGTCTGCCAAACTCACCACCTTCATCACACCCTTTGGGCGGTTCCACTTTAACCGCCTACCGTTTGGGATCAACTCAGCGCCCGAACACTTTCAGCGCATGATGGCGGAGGTCATCGAGGGTCTCGAAGGAGTGGTGTGTCACATTGACGATGTGTTGGTGTGGGGACGTAACCATCAGGAGCACGATTCCCGTCTCCATGCTACACTGCAAAGACTGGAAAAAGCAGGCATAACGCTGAATGTTGAAAAATGCGAGCTCTCCCAGAGCAAGGTTGCTTTCTTGGGTCACATCATAGCGGATACAGGAATCAGTCCTGACCCGAAGAAAACGGAGGCAATTACAGAAATGACAGAGCCAACTAATGTGTCAGAGTTGCGCAGTTTTCTGGGCATGGTGAATCAAGTGGGCAAGTTCATCCCCCATTTAGCTGAAAAAGACAAAGCCCTGCGAGATCTTATTTCCAAAAAGAACGCATGGTATTGGGGAACTGACCAAGTGAGAGCTTTCAAAACATTACGAGATGCCCTGACCTCACCCCCAGTGCTCGCAATGTATGACCCCAACAGAGACATTAAAGTATCAGCAGATGCTTCATCCTATGGTCTCGGAGGTGTTCTTTTGCAGCTGTGGGAAGAAGGATGGCGACCAGTGGCGTATGCATCGAGGTCCCTTTCTCCTACAGAACAACGATACGCACAAGTGGAAAAAGAGGCACTGGCATCTACATGGGCGTGTGAGCGTTTTCGTGATTTCCTGATTGGTAAACATTTTTGTCTTGAAACGGACCACAAACCTCTCGTTTCTTTACTGGGAGGACAAGCTCTGGATCTCTTGCCACCCAGGATCCAGCGATTCAGAATGAGACTCATGCGTTACTCGTACACTGTGCAGTACGCCCCAGGGAAATCGCTCTGGACAGCAGATACTTTGTCCCGCTCACCTCTGAAAAAACCAATGAACCTGTCAGACAAAGAGCTGATGGAAAGCACAGACATATATGTGGACAGTATTGTAGCAAACATGCCTGTCAGTTCATCATATATGCAAACACTGAAGGAACAACTGAAAAGCGACAGTGTGTGTGCTCGCGTCATGGACATGTGCACCGAAGGCTGGCCAGAACATGCAAAACAAGAGCCTTTACTGCGAAATTACTGGCCTGACCGAGCCACGCTCGCTGTTGAAGACGGCCTTTTGTTAAAAGACACACGGCTTGTCATTCCTTCAGCAATGAGAAACGAGGTGCTGGAAAAACTTCACGAAGGACACCGAGGTGTTGTAAAATGTAAAGCTCGTGCACGCCAAACAGTGTGGTGGCCCGGGCTGAGTCAACAAATCTCTGAGATGCTGCTCAAGTGCAAAACGTGTATTCAAGAAAGACACAATAACAGTGAGCCACTCATGCCAACAGAATACCCTGCCTGCCCATGGCTGAGAGTGGGCACAGATCTTTTCGAGCTGGGAGGGAAAACTTACCTTCTCGCTGTTGACTATCACTCTAGATTTGTTGAGATTGCTTTGTTAAACAGGACAAAATCAAACGATGTCATTACTCACCTGAAATCTTTCTTTGCCCGTCACGGCATCCCAGAGGTCCTCATGTCTGATAATGGGCCACAGTATTCAGGTCAAATCTTTACAGACTTTGCAGCAGCATACGGCTTCAAACACATCACAAGCAGTCCCAAGTTTCCGCAAAGTAATGGAGAAGCAGAACGTGCTGTGCAGACTGTAAAAACTCTTCTGAAAAAAGCAGCTGATCCTTATCTAGCTCTTCTTGCCTATAGAGCTACACCACTGCAGTCCGGATACAGCCCTGCAGAGCTTTTAATGGGCAGACGTCTGCGAACCACACTGCCGATGCTTCCATCGCAGCTGGAGCCCACACTGCCGGACAACGCACTGCTCGCTCGAAAGGAAAGGGAGAAGAGGATGATGGACATGGCAAACTTCAACAGGCGCCACCGCGCAAAACCTTTATGCAGCCTGTCCCCAGGAGAGCAAGTTTGGGTGACTGATGTCAAAACTACAGGCACTGTTATCCAAAATCACTCTACACTTTGGAGATCCAAGATGGCGCCGGTGTGCATGGCTGGCCGTCTTCGACTCCGTCTGCGCCTCGGCGTTGTACTCCTTGTGTCTTTATCTTTGGCACTTTGTTCTCTAGGTGATTGTACGCTAATAACCTATGATAGAAACACGCTCCTGAATCTTCGTTTCTCCTGTTCTCAACGACCGAACTGTCTTGGGACCGCGGGTGATGCCATTCCCCTGATGCCCGTCTCTCCCACTCATCTGACCGATTTACCTCTTCACATGCCCCGCAGGATACGCCCCAGGAGACGGGGTAGAAGGAGTGGTGTCCGTGTCCGCTTCAAGGCTTATATCAGAGCCATGGCTACGGATTACCCCCCTACTAGCTGTGAATTTTCTCGTTTCATCCACCATCTTGGTAGCCGCTTTGCGGCTAAACTGCTCAACCACCGTTGGATATGTCCCGTTGGCCCTCAGTCCTATCCTGCCTGCCCAGTGGCCTTCCACTCTGCTCGTTCTTGGATATCACTGCCTGGCCGTGGTGTTCAACAAAACAACCTCAGTACCCTCAAACGAGCTACTACTAAGGACAGGACTCCTCGGACTCGGATGGCCTTATTTAATGTTAGGTCTCTTTCTAATAAGGCCTTCCTCTTAAATGATTTTTTTTCTCTCCTCGGGTCTGGATGTTTTATTTTTGACTGAGACATGGACCTCTCCGGGTGAGTTCATCCCCTTCTCTGAACTTCTCCCTTCTGACTGTGCCTTTTTTAGCTCACCGAGGCTTACTGGTAGAGGTGGTGGCTTAGCCTCGGTTTTTAGAAATAAACTTGAGGCACGGCTGCTACCCTCCCCAACCTATTCTAGCTTTGAAGCTCAGCTATTGGAACTGACTGGCCCTCGAACTACTCTGTGTGTCGTGGCTTATCGTCCGCCTAAATATCATAAGGTGTTCATTTCTGAATTTGCTGATTTTTTGGGTTCTATTCTTTTTAAATATGATTCTGTAGTTATTTCTGGTAACTTCAATATTCATGTTTGTTGTATGGATGACCACCTGTCTAAAGATTTTTCTGCACTGACTGACTCTTTTAATCTTACCCAGTGGGTAAATGAACCTACTCATGTTAAGGGTCACACCCTTGATCTGGTTTTTTCATTTAACGTGGATATATGCATTAAGGAAATTAGAAATACTGGACTTTCTGATCATTCCCCGGTCATCTTTGACGTTGACCTGGGTATCACTGACCCTTACTTGGAGGTTCCTCTCCATCCTACTCGGACTATTAACGCCGATACTGTGGTCAACTTCTCTACATCTTTTGTTAATTCTTCATTTAATATGTCGGACTGTTTTATCCCACACACACTTGAGAATTTTACCAATACTTTTTTAACTACATGTTCCTCGATTCTTAACACTATTGCACCTATCAAACACAAACGCCCCAGAACCTACTCGCAATGCTGGTTAAACGACTCTGTCCGTGTTCTACGGCGTTTGTGCAGGCGCGATGAGAGGAGGTGGAGGAATGATAGACTCCAGTCATCATATGACATTTTACGTATTAGCCGCTCGAAATTCCAATCTGCTGCCAGAATGGCTAAAGCAGCCTTCTTCGCTAAGATTATTACTTCTAATGGTGACAATCCTCGCATCCTATTTAAAATTTTTAACTCAGTGGTGAATCCTCGTCCCTCTATGCCACTCTCGTGCTCCCCAGGTCTCTGTGAAAAATTTTCAAACTACTTTCTAGATAAAGTTTTATCTCTTAGATCTACGCTTCCTTTGGTGGCTGACAGTATGTCTAATCCTGACTGTTCTGCTGCCTTACATCAATTTGAATTAATTTCACTTCCCACTCTGAAGCGTATAACTGAGAAACTAAACAATACTAATTGTGTACATGATGTTCTTCCATCTCGTATAGTCAAGGATTGTTTTAATGTAATTGGACCCTGTCTTTTGTCTATATTGAACCTCTCCTTGCTTTCTGGTTATGTACCTTCAGTTCTTAAACATGCTTTTATTCAACCCGTTTTAAAGAAAAATAACCTGGATCATAGTGATTTTGCCAACTATAGACCGATTTCCAAGCTTCCTTTCTTGGCTAAAATTCTTGAGAAGGTGGTTCTACTTCAACTGCAGACCTACCTGGACGAGAATAATATAAATGATAAATTCCAATCAGCCTTTAAACAACATCATAGCACTGAATCAGCGCTGCTTCGTGTTTTTAATGATCTTTTACTTATGGCTGATAATGGTCGTCCTTCTGTTTTAGTTCTATTGGATCTTTCATCTGCATTTGATATGGTTGACCATAACATCCTAGTCGCAAGATTAGAGCACTCTGTTGGCATTAAGGGCACTGCCTTGGACTGGTTCAAATCTTACCTCTCCAATCGGCTTTCTTCGGTACATCTGGCCTCATCTTCCTCTTCCCCTGTACCTGTTTGCTGTGGTGTCCCCCAGGGTTCTGTGTTAGGCCCTACCCTTTTCTCACTGTATATGCTTCCTTTAAGCGCTATCTTTGAGAAATACCACATTGCTTTTCACTATTATGCGGATGACATCCAGATTTATTTTGAGTTACATGATGATCTCGCTTTATCTTTAAATAACTTTCGTGAGTGCATGAGTGAGGTCAAGAAATGGCTGTTGGCAAATACTCTTATTCTCAATGAAAAAAAGACTGAAATCATGATTTTTGGCAGTAATGCCCTTCGCGCCAAACTTCAAGATGCCTTTGGCTTTCTTACTAGTTCTTTCTCTGATACTGTCAGGAATCTGGGTGTCTTGTTTGACAGCTCCTTTAAACTTGATAAACAGGTGTCTGCTGTTGTCAGATCTAGTTTTTATCAGCTTCGTCTCATCTCCAGGGCCAGACACTATATCCCGTATAATGACTTAGAAAAGCTCATTCATGCTTTTGTAACGTCAAGGCTAGATTACTGTAACTCACTCTATTCTGGTCTCCATGCTACCCTTCTACATAGATTACAGACAGTTCAGAATGCTGCGGCACGTATTCTAACTAAAACCAAGAAGTTTGACCATATTACTCCAGTTCTTGCTGAGCTGCATTGGCTGCCTATCAAATACCGTATTCAATTTAAAATTTTGCTGCTTACTTTTAAAATTATCAATAATACTGCACCAACCTATCTTAAGGAACTTTTAAACCCTTATGTCCCTGCCAGGGCTTTAAGGTCATCCTCGCAGTTATTGTTAGTTCAGCCCAGATCTCGGTTGAAATCTAGAGGCGATCGATCGTTTGCCTTTGCTGCACCTGAGTTATGGAACAGCCTCCCGATTGGCATTCGGGAGTCTGATTCTATTTTTTCTTTTAAAGCACGCCTTAAAACTTATCTTTTTGAACTTGCCTTTTCTACCCGTTAAATGCTGACTGTTAACTGCGACCTATTGCATTAACTTTTTACTATTCCTTCATTCTTGGTGTTCTCTATCATGCGGCACTGGGTCTGCTATAATCTATGTGCTGCAGTCCATTTTATTAGTGGCTTTCTACTGTGAACATTGTCTGCTGTTCTTATTATATTTGATATTAATGCTCTTAACTGTATTATTTTATTGTTTTTCTGTAAAGCACTTTGGTATGCCTAGGCTTTTAATGTGCTCTATAAATAAAGGTTGTTGTTGTTGTTGTTGTACACCCCGATCATACACAGTGGAGTTACCACAAGGGACTGTGAGGCGTAATCGTGTGCATTTGATTCCTTTAAGTTCACCTGTGCATGAACCTGCTAATGTGCCTGTGTTGCAGAAGCCTCAAACACCCAGTGTGACCCCTGCTACACCTGTTAACACTGATGTGGTCAGAACCAAGTCAGGGAGGCCAATAGTTAAACCTAAAAAGTTAGATCTGTAAGAGAAAAAAAAAAGGTTGTTGTTATATAACTGTGTTATAATGGTTTTGTAGAGCACAGTAAAATAAAGCTAAAAAGAGTTGTTAAGAAAAGAAAAGAACAAGAAAACAAAAACAAAAGGTTAAAAATGTAATGCAGATTGTTTGCCAGATGTTCTTGTATGGCTTTGAAAAAGAGAAAAAAAGAATCAAGAGGTAGTCTGGTTGGAAGTTCTGTCTTGAGAAAAGTAATATTCTGTTTTTGTTTAAAAGGGGATGTGGTGTATTCATAATTGTCTCTGGTACATTTGTTGTATGGGCAGTATGTGTTCACTGTTTGATTGTGTAATTACGTGTTACGCACTGGCAATGCATGCCGGTAGATGGTCATACAGGAAGTAAAGAGATGGTCTTACCGCACACAGTGGTCCCGCGTACTTATTCAGATTCAGAGTAAGAATCACACAACTGATGCAAGCCAGATCCTTTTATTTAGCAAAACTGTGATTAATAGTTAAATATTATTGTTGAGGGGCACAGACAGGACTCCGCACGCACGCACACATTAAAAAAATAATAATAATTTTTAAAAAAAAAGTTGCCTCAACAAAAGGGCACTTTGGGCACCCATCAGGAAAGGGGCGGGTGCTCAAGCCCCTCTAGCCCCCCCCCCCCCTCTGCACGTGCCTGCTGCAGGTATCAGGCTGTTGTTCTCCTTCATCTCATAGTGGACAGAAATTAGACCATTGTCCTCACTTGGTCTGAGGACAATGGTATACACACACACACACACACACACACACTTTTCCAGCTAAATGCAAATACATGGAAGGGAGCCTTATCAAGCCAAACCTGTACCATTCCTTTTGCCCTCACATCTTTATCACAGTTGATATACCAGTCAGGCTGTTATGCTAAGTATGCATTTGTTTGTGTTTCTTTTTTCAGATGGGTCCAACCCATACACACTCAAACTGTGTTTTTCCACCTCATCACATCTATAAAGAGCTACCGAGCTTACAGAGAGCTGCTGGACCTGCTGATAGCTGACCTCTGACCCAAGGAGGGAGCATGAAAGGCAGACGCGAAGAGGAGTGAGGCAGAGAGAAACACAGATGAGAATAATAAAGGATGGAAATGGACGGGTATTTATAGAGTGCTTTTCTAGTCTTACTGACCAATCAAAGCACTTTGAGTTTGATGGCCACCAAAGAAGAACGTGGTAATGGACACTCTGAGGAATCCGCTCTACATTTAGACGTCTGTACAGGCAACTGAAGTCACATTTTATGTTTAAAAAAATGTAAAAAAAATTAAAAATGGAAACAATTTTAACTTGCTGTCATTTAAGGTTTCTTAGTGTTACATAAACTTGCTGCCCTGTGGGAGCTAAGCTTACAGGCCGAGCTTTCACTGCAGTGCTTGGTCAGCATGAGATGCGTAGCTAATTTATGAGTTTACTATAAAAATATTAACACATGACATCTGGAGGAATCATGTTAGGAATGTCATCAAGGTTTCAATGACTATTTATGTTTATCAGAAACAAAACTTTATTGTTCATGTAAAAAATCAGAACCGCGTCTGGTTTGTTTTAGCCTAACCTGAAGAAATGAATCCAATATGTAGACTAACTTGTAGAGAAGAAACTCTCTCTGTCATGATATTTGCTGAGAAACTTCAGAGGACGATACACATTTTATACACCTCAAGTGTCCCGAAGCAGCCCACGTCAGAAACCTGTCTAATGACATATTAATAAGCAGCTTGGAATGAGTTTCCATGTCTGGACATGTTAAAAAATGAGATGTTGACATCGACTGAAAACATTTTTCATATATTTTAAAGTGGATCAAAGTTATTTTCCCCACTTAATGTGAGTTTAAAATGAGTCTACTGACGTTTTCCCCAGAATTCTGTGCATATATCTGTAGATCTTTTAATATATCAGTATTTGAATTACTGTACACAGAAAATTGTAGTGGGTTTTATTAGAGTCAGCTGCGACCTCTTGTGTTTTCTGTATAAATAGAAATCAATTGCGTGCTGTGTCCATTTGAGGTCATTTTAGAATCAAAATGTATGTTATTGTCACAGAGTTGCTGGACTCTCCTTTATTGTAACAGTGAAATAGATGTGAACTGAAAACAGTGCAAATCTACAGTCCAGAGATCAGAATATGAGTTATTCTTCTTTATCTGATTCAGGACTTCTTTGATCTGTAGCAAGCTGAAAACAACATTAGCCACGAGTCTGAGAGGAGGCTTCTGCATGTAACTGCACTCAATGCTTCTTAGATGATTAAACTGGGGATACTGGACACATTGCATCAGCTTGTCAGCATGATCTTTAAATGTCCCTGCTGTTACCTTAAGATAACATGTTTTCAGTTGTAACAGGATGTAAACTACCTGTGTTGATATATATGGAAACGGCAATTTTATTTATGCAGCACACGTGCTAAAACCCGTGTACGTTTACAATGCCTTAAGGCAATGAGAACCACAAAATATAAGTTTAAAAAGCAGAAAAAAGTCAAATAAAAAACACCCACTGAGTGAAGGCCTGTGTAACTAAAAAGGTGTTGAGTGAGCACAGCTTTGACTGATCTCAGGTCAGCAAGCAGCAGGACGTCAAAAATAGAAAATAGCATCCTTACATCTAATATTGTGATCGAACAGTTAAAAGATGTGAACCTGAAGACCTGAGCTTTAACTTGAAATGCGCTGTAGCTCATTCCAGTATAAAATGCGTTGATGTTGAAAAAAGAATAACAGAAGTACCATTTGTCCAAGCAGAAAAGAAAAACGTAAATGTTGGAATCTGACACTTTTACAAGAGCAGAGGGATCACATCTAACCTGGGAGGAAACATTTCCTGATGGTTGTGGTCTTTTCCAGGATCACATAACTGTGTGTGCGTCATGTGACATTTCACCCACAGTCAAATGATCTCGAGCCATTTTAACACCGGTGGGGGATTTTGGACCTTTGAGTTGGACAGTGCTCTCCTGCATTACGCTACTAACAATGATGAAATCAGATTTGGAGGAATGCTCGTCATCACTTATGCTGGATTTTAGAGATTTGGAGAATAAATATCAGGGAGAGTTTGAATCATTAAGTGTCCCAAACTCGATCTCTTAATTGCATCTGCATCATAGAAATATGTGATCTGTTTGCACAACAGTTACTGAGGACAGAAGGAAAAACTCGTAATAAAAAGCATTTTAATTTGTGCAATATTCCGTCTGTTAATCTCAAATCTAAGGTAAAAAAGGTAAAACTGTTTTGGATCAAATACAAAGAGCCAAGTGTCTCTGTTTAGTCAGACTCACGGATTCTAGAACTGAGGCATCCTTGTTGTAAATAATATTTGAACATAAGCAATAATAACAGACAAGTTGTTGCTTATGTACTTGCTGTGTAACAGTTGTAAATGGGCACTAAGAGGTTTGTATGTA
>NC_140538.1:33312036-33397036 GCF_057382185.1 Mchenga conophoros | reverse complement strand
ATTCCACATTTGAAGAGAAAAAACATTGAAATAAGCAATTATTTAACACCAAAGCTGCTGAAACTTTACCAACCTCAGTCTGCTACTTACCTGACAGATCAATATCTCAGAGGTTTAACTGACTCGATGCATTTTTTGATTAACAAAAACTTTTAATCAGAAACTGCATGAAAATAAAACAGTAATTAAGTCTCTTTATTTCAAGGCATGAGAACATATCCAACTCCAGCTGCATCGAAGTGTTTTAAGTACAATTCTGGGAATGATGATAAACGGCTTTTAAAAGGAGCCTTAAAGAAAATTGACCCTGGGCACTATTTTGTTAACGAGCAGCAGAGTATGTAAAAATCCGCACAGTGACACCAAAGTGTGTGAACTAGCTTGTGGCAGTTTTGTTGGCTCAGCTGGAGAGAATCTGGTTTTGCCTGATGAAGTTAAAAGTTGAACACGCTGGAGTCAGTCCAGTCGTAGAAGGGCCATCATAACAAAAGCAAAAAAACCCTCACTCCTGAGACTACAGGGGAGCACCTTACATACAAAACACAAACTGTACAAACAGCAGTTTCAGGTGTTCAGTGGCTGTAAGTGACATGGCTGCAGCTTTGCTGTTCTCAGCCCAGCGTGATCTCCGATGACTCTTTGGCGTCGATCACTCTGAAGACTCCCACTTTCGCCTTCTTCATGCCGTCCTTTTCTTTGTCTGAAAAATGCACAGAAACTGTCACATTTCTTGTCTCACGAGTTAAAGTGGTTTTAACAAAAGAGTCGAGTCAGAAGGGCTTCTGTGTCTTGAGCAACACTAAATCCGACTCCCGTGAACTTCACATGTTTTGTGGTTACTGAAAGGACATTGTCGGTGCACTCGTTGTAAAACCAGGCTATGATTGAATCGGGTTTTTTGGTACTGATGAAATGATGCGTTTCCTCACCCAGCAAGTCGCTGCGATCGAGCAGAATCTCCAGGTCCTTGTCACTGATGACCTTCCCTTTCGAAGCTTTAACCTCCCTGAGTGGGACAAACATTACAGCCAAGATTAGCCTTCAGTTACGGTTCCAAGGCTCGTTCACGGTGCTTTGATTCGGAGGTCAGTGCTTACTTCTCGGTGCCTCGAGCTTTGAGCAGCTCCCGCAGCTCATCCAGATCAATGCAGCTTTTATTTGGCTTCAGCTCTGCCTTCCCACCTTTAAATTTGTCTGTGGAGGAAAGACACCATCAACCACATTTCAAAACATGAACTGAAAACTTGGTGCAAGGTGTGAACAGCTGCAATCCCATCACAGTGAAGACACTCACTCTTGTGGATGACCATCTGCTCCAGCTTCCTCTTGGCAGACGCCCTCTCCAGGATCTTCTGGTCGATGGTGTTGGCTGTGACCAGGCGGTACACCACTACTGGTTTTGTCTGTCCTATGCGGTGACAGCGGTCCTGAGCTTGCAGGTCTGCCTGTGGGTTCTTGAGAGATGACAGAAGCATCAAACATGGACTCAATGAGATATGTACAAGAAACAGCTGCTGTAGATTTGTCATCAGCACCAACCCAGTCGCTGTCAAAGATGATGACGGTGTCAGCAGCTGTCAGATTGATTCCCAGTCCTCCTGCTCGGGTGCTCAACAGGAAGATGAACACCTCTGGATCTTTGGAAAACCTGGCCATCTTTCAGAGACCGAGAACGACAAGAATGACTCAACAATCTACTCGGAGAGGCAGTTTGGGTGCTAAACATCTCTGGAGTTGAGAGAATATTGCACCATCAAGTTAAAAACATGTTTTTTATGCAGGAGGTTGTTACCTTTGCAACATGTTCACAATCTACAACTCACGTTTTCGTCTCTCTCAGCATATGACATGCTGCCGTCCAGGCGGCTGTAGTGGAAGCCCCGCAGATAGCAGTAATCCATGAGAATATCCAGGATAGACGTCATCTGACTGAAAATTAGAACCTAAAGAAAAGGGACCAGTGTGGAGAGCAGCACAACATCTGTAAGTGTTTCTCTGAACAAAGGTCACAAACTACTTTGCTGCTATATCTCACACCAGCTCCATAAACTTCCTCTGTTCCTGCTGCTCCATACTCCACATCCTTTTTCTAATATTATCCGATGTCTCCTTTCTGCACATGTCCAAACCATCTAAAACTCGCTTCTCTAATGTCTTCTCCTAATATATTATTTGGAGAGTTGAAGATGCTAAGCTTTCCACTGGGAGTGAGCAGGATGACAGGGTGAGGCGGAGCTGTTTGGAGACAGAAGCAAGGCTGAGATGTGCAGAGAGAGGATGTCAGAGGAGGAGACGAGGAGGCTCATGGATGTGGTGGAAGAAGATAATGCTGAGGTATGACAGAGGAGAGACAGTGGCAGATGAGCTTCACCTTTCACTGTAAAGGTGAAAATGTTACGCAGTCCAATTCATTTTGTGTGATGTTTTGAGAAGGTTTTTTAAATGTAGATTTTGATGCAAAACATTTTCATGTAAAGGTTGTAATTCAGTACGTTCAGTAGTTCAGATTACCACAGACGTCAGCGATCACGGTTCTTGTGCATTTTCTGAACTTTGGAAACTAACTACGCCCGTCAGCCCACATTCACTGCAACAGCTGGTTCCAGAGCTCAGGCATCCTGTAACTGAACCACTTCTGCCACAGGTCGCTCTTTGTCACCGTGGCAGAAATTGTGCTCCTGGAGCCAAAACTGTTGCGTCCCTATTTTCACACAGAGCTGGTGCCCCAGTCCTCGTCCAGAGCGTGCCAGCAGCCTTGAAAGGACTGCTCCTGTAATCTTCACTAAATACGTCCGATTCCTGCCTGTGTCCTCAGAGTCACTTTGTGTCTAAACTGCTGACTTTAGCGTTTAATAGGTTCATGAATATGTTGCACTTTTTTAACAGACATTTCCTGTTTGTAGCACAACCTTCTTCCTTTCACACACTTCTGTCCCAGCTCTGCATCACATGCAGCTCTGCGTTCGTTTCACCTTATGACCTCTTCTCTTCAGCGCTGGCAGCAGCCTGTCCAGTATGAGAAACTTCCCAGAGCTCTGCACCAGCTGCTCATCGATCTGCAGGAAGATTGGGGTGAACATGTTATCCAAGCACGAGCCTTTTCTTCATCGAGCTTATTCTATTTAACTGAACTGTTAGTGCTTCTAAATGAGCACAGGCAGCGTTACCTTGAACTCCCCTGTGGCGGGGTCGAGCGGGTACTCCACCAGGTACGGGTGGTTACAGCATCTCTTTAACAGCATGAGGATGTTCTGCAGCTTCAGGCTGACCTGAGCGTCCAGCGGGCTCTGGACATCCAGCACTGGATGGGAGCTGAAGCAGAGCGGAGGACAAAAGATGTGAGCAAACGTCTGTCAAAGGAGGATTTGTTACCTTGTGGTGGGGATAACAGGCAGATGACTCCAAATGAAACTAAATAACGCTGAACATGGTAACATTGTTTTTCCTCTCCTGTCACAGTAGCTGCTTGGAGGCGGTCTCACCTCGGCTCCAGCTCCTTGCGAACCCTCTCCAGATATTTCTCCAGGTCATATGGAGCGTCTGTATCCGTTTCCTTGTAGTCCACTACCTTCCGGCTGCGCCGCTTCGGCCTGCCGCTGGATGTCAGGGCTACAGGCGCCTCTGTCTAAGTACACCAGGAGAACCAACAACTTTCACCACTCGGTTTTCACCTTAGGATCACACTCAAACCAGAAATGATGAGTCCACCACAGTCTTGTTCTTGGGAAGGTCAAAGCTACAGCCAGTGGGCCAGTGTTTTATATTAGACATGGAGGGGTCTATGATGACACACAGGGGTCACAAGGTCACGGTTCTCACAGGGTTTCAGCTGTTAGCTATATTCTGACAAGCAGGCATGTTCGAGTGACTCATTTCCTGGTTTGTTAATGTTTTTTAAGAAAATGACACTAATCAGCAGATACTCAAGCATAATGATATGGAAACGCCACGAGCTGACCTGGACGTGTGCTGTCCAATAACGAGGGTATCACTGCATACCCCAAGCCTAAACCTCTAACACAGGGGTCACAACCTTTAACCCCCAAAGAGCCACTTGGACCCGGCTTCCACGCAAACAAAAACACTGTGAGCCGCCCCCTCATATCACCTTTGTGCTTTTGGAGCCTTGACCTGACTTTTAAAAAGCTCTATGCTGCTAAAAAAAAAAATAGCATAAATATGTATTTTACCTGGTTAATGTGTGTGGCGGGGCGTGGTCTGCAGCGCCGCTGCAGGGGGGGCGGACGCACCTGAGCGGCACCCACAATCACAAGTCTGTGCTCTCCCTGCTGTTGTGTCGGGCTGTGAGCTGCAAAGCTACAGTCGGCTGTGTGCACAGCAGTCGTGTGTGAAAAGCGGTCGATAAAGAGATGCTGAAAAACGCGTTCATGCAAACACCGTCGGGTCTGCCGTGATATGTTTACAACGGGACTTCTGCTCCTGAACCTCTGCGCACAGCGTCTGCAGGTCGGGGCTGTACGAGTCACTTTATCTCTACAGGACTGTGAGCTGTCGTCTGTGAGGCGTGAGCGTGTTTGTTTTTAACATAGTTCGCGGTGGAGAACAGCTGCTGACATAATGTGGATCCCAAGATCCATAACTGGCCTACCTGGGGCTGAAAGTCTCGATAAATGCACGGCGTTTCGGCGGCTACGCCGGCTTCCACGAGTGTGACGCTTATTTTGAGTGATGAAAAAATAATAGAATATAAATTTTTATATTTCAATATCACAATAATCTTCCAATGTAGAACTACAAGTTAAAAAAGAACTAAACACAAATAAAATACACTTCAGCTAAACACTTCTCATTTATTTTACCCAAACCACGCGGGGCCGCACTATAAGGACCAAAGAGTTGCCGACTCCTGCTCTAATGTGCTCCCAGCTCTGGCTCTTTGTTACCTTTTCCTGGCCCAGCATCTTGGCAATGGTCTTGTTGACTACAGCAGTGTAGAAAGCCTCCTGCTTGGCTGTCAGAGGAGCGTACACAATGATCTCCTTTTTAGGAGGAACCTCCAGCGTCACATCTGACTTCAGCCTCCTCAGCAGGAATGGAGTCAGAATCTGAAACAACAGATAACCTTCAATAACACTTACTTCTGCTTACCTGCAGTGTCTATACACAGACAACTGATAGCTAATGTTTTAAAGATCATTTATAATATCTATATATAATGTAGGGCAGCAATTATTGATCTATATAAATAAAAAGAGAAGAATTTGTATTGGTGGGAAGAACTAAATATTCAAGAGAAAAAACAAAACAGGTCTTTCAAAATAAACTGTTTTAGAAATGTTGTCACAGCTCGTCCACAGCTAAATCCTGAGGTGATCTACAAATACGATGTCAACAGACTGCATCCCACCTATTGGTTAGTCACTTGAGTCATGAGAAGATCTCCTTCTGCTGTGGCTAAAGCAGAAGCAGACTGGGTCAATGACCACATGAAACCATGACAGGCCCAGCCGGTGGTGGGCCGGCCTCGGATGAGGGTATATGGTGATAAATGTCCTGGGGTCCACAACTGACGATGTGCTGTACTGCTGGTAAAAGGCAGATCATGGCCGTGCTCGACGGACTGAAGAGTCACGTCAGGTTGAAAACCCTGAATTAGCTCGAGTGCTACCCACTGAAGAGCTGTGCTAACTGTTTCAGGGATTGCAAACTCTATGGCCCAGCTAAGTAATGGATGGATGTAAGATTAAGATTATTGCTTATGCCTTTGAACAACTGGATATGCTTCAGCTTCATGCTACATTTCCTTATTAAAAACTTAAACATCCAGGCAAACCTGCTGCTCGTTAGCAGACAAAACCTTACATTTAACACTGGACTTAAAGGCACCAAATTTACCTCCAACTTATCACAGGAACCAAATGTTTCTTGGTAGCCAAGTTTAAGCTTTCTTAACTGTGGTTATGTTCTCAGTATCTCTGCAGATGACGTTTAGCAGCGTCACAGACGGCCGCGATGATGACTGACCTGGTGCAGCATACTCAGGATGTTCTGCTCACGTTCAGCGACCACCATACTGTCGACCTCACCGAGGGTGTTAATGTCGAACCACGACTCAAAGCTGTGAGGCAAACATGTCAGAGATCAAAGCCGAGCAATCAGAAGCCTCGAGCACAGATATCAGCTGTGTCTGGTGTTCAGATACACTGTAACAAATCAGCTTCTATTTTGGTAACACAATAAGTCGAACTTCTTTTCTTGAATTTGCTTCATAAGCAGTCTTGAGGAATATTGTGGAATTTTCCTTTAGGCATCAAGTGCTTTTTAAACCATCTCCACTCCGGTCCCTGCACCGGACTCTTTTCAAACGTTACTTTCACTTTGTTACCAGTCTGCTGTTCAGCTTTCTTTAGTGGACACAACACTTTCACACTGACAGGATGATCCCCAAACAAACTTGGCATATATACAATGATGCTCACAACCTTGCCCAGTTTTTGTTAACTGGGATGTTAAACACAGTTATGCCTGTGAAGTCCTGCTTCTCCCCCACAGACACATTTCTGTGCACATCACAGTAGATGATTGGCTGTCATTGAAAGCAGCAAAACAAAGCAGAAAAAAGGTTACCTTTTGAGGTCATCAAAGACCTCCGGCAGGAGGAAGTTAAGCAGGGACCAGAGCTCAGCCAAGTTGTTCTGCAGCGGTGTGCCTGTCAGCAGCAGCTTGTTGTCAGTGGGCAGCATCTTCAGCTCCCGCACCAGCCGACAGTTAAGGTTCTTGATCCTGTGGCCTTCGTCCACTATTAGGTACTTCCACTGGAAGCGCTGTTGCAGAACACAGACACAAGCCAAGTTATTATCCAAAACTCCCTCTGCCATTTAAGAAGCAGCAGGGATCGTACCTGTAACAACTTCCTGTCAATCATGGAGATCTCAAAGGAGGTGATGACTACAGGGCACATGCTGAGAGGCCCCTGAGGCCGGCAGATCTGTTTCAGCAGCTCGGTCCTCTCTGGCTGAGAGCCATGGTAAAGCAGCACAGACACCTAGCACAAACAAGACTCAGTGTCAGCTAGTGCCATTCACCGCTGACACCTTTCTAGGTTTTCATTTCTATTCGTAAGTCAGACTTTGTGTTTCAGGGTCAGACGCTGAGCAGCTTGCTGTCTGACCTCTGGTGTGAAGCGTTTGAATTCATTGATCCAGTTGGGCAGAGTGGAGAGAGGAGCCACCACCAAGAAGGGGCCTAGCACTTTCTTCTCTATCATCATGGCAATGTGACCGATGCACTGGATGGTCTTTCCCAGGCCCATCTCATCAGCCAGGATCCCGTTGATGCCGTTCTCCCACAACATCTGACAGCAGAGGAACAACACAGACTGATGAGACAGTAAACACTGAGATTTTCAGTCCGTTTTCAAAAGCACTCGCCTGGATGAGAATAGTGTAAGTAAGTAAAACTTTGTGATTTTTATCTTGAAAGGTGCTGTATAAATAAAGTGCTTCACAGAAGCTAAAACCTAAAAATAAAAATCAACTAAAAGCAAGTTTAAAAAGAAGAGTTTTTAGCTGTTTTTTAAAAGAGACCACTGAGTCCACAGATCTCAGGCTCAAAGGGAGAGAGTTCCACAGTCTGGGGGCCACAGTTCCAAAAGCTTTGTCGCCTTTTGTTTTCAGCCTCGTGTGCTGGACAGCAAGCAAGCCCTGGTCACATGACCTCAGGGACCTGCTGGGAATGTATGGATGCAAAAGTTCACTTATATGTGTTGGTGCTTGTCCATGCAGGGCCCTGAAAGTCAAGGTCAAAACCTTAAACTGGATCCTGAATTTAACGGGGAGCCAGTGCAGCTGAATCAGCAGGGGTGTGACATGGGAAAACTTGGAGGACTTGGTCAGAAGCTTTGCAGCAGCGTTCTGAACAACTTGCAGACGCTCCAAAGAGGCTTTACGTAAACAAGTAAACAAAGAATTACAATAATGCAGACGAGATGAAACAAATGCATGAATGACAATTTCTAATTCGGAGCGCGATACAATGGGACTCAGCTTAGCAATGTTTCTCAAATGATAAAAACAGGAGCGAACCAAAGATTTTACATGGGCATCCAAAGTCAGAGCTGAGTCAATACTAACACCAAGGCTCCTGATAGATGGACCCAAGTTTTCCATAACACTAGGTACAAAAGTTTTAGGAGCACAAACAAGAACTTCAGTCTTCTCCTCATTTAGTTGAAGAAAGTTTCCAGCCATCCAACATCTAATGGAGTCTATGCACTTGTGCAGCTAACTGGTGAACTTATGGTTTAGGGAAACTGTGTGACCCATCTGTTCAGACGCTTCATTTCAACCGAACACCGATGCCGTGTGACGCATGTTACTGCAGGTCAACTCTGCACAAGGTTCCTCGTGTCTCTCTTCTGACACGTGTGTAGCAGCCCTTCTTTTGTCAAAACAGATATTTTGTAAATCATTGTTTTTCTCAGAGGAGTGGCCATTAAAAATACTGGGGTCAAGGTCATTGAGATGTTTGAGTAGATACGTCTGTGACGAAACGCTGCTTCATTTTGAAGTTTTCATATTCACAAACTTGGGCCCACGTTGCTTGGCAGCCACCCGCCCAGCAGGGTGATGACGCCCATCAGCCTTTTACGACTGAGGGGTAGAACAATCCTTCCTGGTCCTGCGGCATATTGGTGGCACGGACGCGCGCAACTCGTCATCTAGCCGACTAACCGTCGTCATTGTCACGCGTCAGTACCACACTTCTAATCGTTAACACTTTGATTGATGGGCCTCAGCTGCTGTTTTGGGGCATCTGTGTGTCTGCCTCTGTCAGCTCCAGTCCCTAACTGCTACGTTATTGTGGTCTAGAGCAGCGGTCCCCAACCCCCGGGCCACAGACTGGTCCCAGTCCGTGAGTCGTTCGGTACGGGGCCGCGAGAGTTGAGGCTCAGGTTGGAAATTTATGGTTTGCAAGGTTTTTATCGTTTACTCGGTTTCCCTGGGTCTTTTCCCGTGTTGTAGTTATGCGTCTTATTTTGAAAGACACGTTTACACGTTACCATAGCAACCAGAGCTGGACGTTACTCTCAATGTTGGTGCATTTCAGGAGGACGCTGCTAATAAAGTTACACAGTGAATTCACGTTTAGTTTGTGTCTCGGTCGTATCGTTTTATTTTGTTGTTTTTATCCGCCACACCTTAAAGGCCGGTCAGTGACATTCAACCGTCCGTGGAGCGAGAAAGGTTGGGCACCGCTGATCTAGGCGTCATTTGTTGTGCCGAGGATCACATACAAAAGACAATCTGCTCGCACAATGCCATTTGGTGCATCTCCTCTTACCCTCAGCCACTCGATGCCTTCGATCTGGTACCACCTCATGACGCCTCCAGTGAAGAGCTGTGGTTGCTGAACAGGAACTGGCTGCCCGTTCACCTTCCTATGAGGATGCAGGAGGTGCTTAGCGTTGTCGCGCACCGTCTCTGACAGCCGGTTCTTTATATCTTGGTTGGAATCGCTCATCTTCTCAATATCCTCAGCTTCTAGTTTCTTCTGGGCAGGTGCCGCTTCCTGGAATCAGATATGACATGCATGTGTGTGGCACAGTTGTACGCTGGATTCATCATGTGCAAACACTTCTTTTGCTTTTCAACCACGGCGGGGAAAAACAGTCTCCCTACCACTTCTTCCACTTTCGCTTTCTTTGCCTGCGACATAATTTCCTGAAAGAGAAACATGAGAGAAGATGAAGATAAACAGATAAAAGTTAAAGCTGCACACAAACTAAAGTGAGACTTACTTCTTTTGACATCACATCTGCTATTTTATAGTCTTCATCTCTTCTCCTTTTCTTCTTCTCTGCTTTGACAGAAATACAGTCACGTCATTAGGACCGTAGATACTCACCAACCACTTCATTAGGTACACATGTTCAACTGCTTGTAAACCACACATCTCATCTGCCAGTCGCACAGCAGCACCTCAGTGCACTTAGACAATGTGGTGACGTATGTGACTTTGAATGTGGAACGGCTAAATAATGCAGATCTCCTGGGATTTTACCTCACAACCATCTCAAGGGTTAAAAAGACAGGTAAGAAAAAAAACACCTGCTACCTTAAAGCTAAAGACCAGACCAGCATGTCAAACCTTGAAGCAGCAGCAAAGAACACACTTCTTGCCCACCAAAAACAGGAAACTCAGACTACAATTTGCATGGGCTCACCAAACACCAACACAAGATGGAAAAGCATTGCTTGGTCTGCTAAGTCTCAATATCTGCTGCCACATTTGAATGGCAGGGTTGGCATAGAGATACATGAAGGCCCCATCCTCACTTCTATTAACGGTTTAGGTTGGTTGTGGTGACGTAGCAGAGGCGGGGCCATCTTCTTGACACATCCCTCTGTCCCCACTCATTTAAAATGCCCAGCCTGAGTATTGTGGATGACCACATCCACGCCTTTATGTACACAGTGTACCCACAGTGTGATTAAACTGAGATGCCACATGACAGAAGTTCACTGCACTCAGATCGTCACCAATCTTTGGGTTGAGGGGGACCGAGAGAGCTGCCTCGTGGATACGCAGCCATCAAAGCTGCAAACTGTGTGATGGCCAGTATGTATGTTTCCTGTGCCTCATATGACAGAAAGCAACACGGGTCCCAGTACTAGCAAGGTGTACCTAATAAAGTGTCCACAGAGTGTAAATGCTACTAAACAACTGACATTTGAGCTCCATACTGCAAGTTGAAATATTAGCATACTGGCCCACCTTTGACAGCTTCTGGACCACTGGCATTTTGCATCTAGAAGGAAACAAACTGCCGTGAGTACGGCTGAAAACATGACTGTAACTGTGAATGATGACAGTAAATCTATCACCTTCTTGGCCTTCTTCTCAAGTTTCTCCTTCCCGAGTCTCTCCTGAGATAATCATTAGCAGAGCAGAAGTGACGTGTTAGCCTTGAGTGGACAGGTGCAAACAGCCTGTACGTCCACATTTGACACCATACCTCATTCTGTTGTTGCTCCATCTTTGTCAGCAGGAACTTAGAATAGATGTTGCTCTTCTGAAGCAAATGCTGGAGCCTCTTGAACCGCATGTCATGCGAGTCCCTCTCCCAAGACTCCCTGGCCTTATGGGAAAAGTTGAAAGCAATTACATTAACATGAGTGGGCTCGAAAGCATCCAGAACATCAGTGATGTAGAAACATTTCAATTGTGGCTCATCATCACATGAACCGGTGAGCTACAGACACACATCTATACGCCTTTTACTCCCTAAAATCTGTACCAGCCACACAAAAAACCAACTAAAACTAATGATGAGTTTAATAATGAGAAGCTTTTAATGTCAAAATACAACTCCCACCTTGAGAAATTAAACAGCATACCTTCTTCATCATCTCCTCCTCTTTCCTCTCGCCTTGCTCCATTAGCTTCTTCTCTTCTTCCTCCATTTCCTTAGTAATCACCACTTCAGCTGTCATACTCTCATCTTAAAAACAACCACAACATTGACACCACCTGAACACGACTATGCGCACAGCATCTTTTCAGTAACACAAGTTACTATAAGGTAATTAGCATTTACTAGTTAATGAGCATGTGACACGGAGCCCTGTTCCTAATGAACTGGCCTCATCTCATCAGTGTCATCTGAGATTTAAGCAGCAGGACAGTAAAACACATCCTTCATTAAACCAGCGTCTATCTCAGCTTCCTTTGCAACATCAAAAGCGGACCTCACCTGCAGTAGCACCAGTTTCAATGGCTGTGCCCAGCGGCTCCTCAGACTCGTCAGGTTTGGGGCAGTGAGGGGAGACACTTCGAGTTTCTTCTTTTAGGCTATCAGCAGAACAATGAAATCTACTCAGTAAAACTTTTCCTGCCATCTTTACAGAGGTGAGTAAACGCCATTTAGACCTTTCCTAGGCCCTGTAACCCAGGTGAAATGATACATTTGATTTGAAGGGATGAAGTACAACATGAGCATTTCAATACTCTGCATATAACATACTAAGCTCACAAAAGTGAATGTAGATACTTACCATACAGGGTGCAGTTTCAGACAGTTTCAATCTGAAACTTCATAATCAGTGAACATCTGTGACTCAGAATACTGCAAATCATTGTTAGTCCTTCTGGTTAATTAATGGTGATAAAGAAAGGAACAGAAAAAGGATGCATTTATTGTCTGGGTGGGAGTTGGGCACACGGTGACCTTGGTAAACGGGCATTGAAGCTTTACAGGGAAAAAAGGATACCTTATCGGAAATTGTAATTATTATGTTAGGAATGGGGAGACTCAGGGCTGCAGTATTATAGCGGCTACCCTGCCGCCTTTGCGTTCACCTGTACAGGTGTTTGAGCCAAGTTATTACAGTGCACTTGTGCTCCACGCGTCACACGTGTCGCGCACCCCTCCAGTTTTGTTACCGGCGCGTTGCGCCGCAGCTGGATTTAAGTCACGAGTGTACAATCGTGTCGGTTTTAATGATACTCCAGCACAGGAGCTCGGAAACATACACTTATACAGAAGCACATGTTGGCGCAGGTGAAAACTTTAGTGTTTGTGAGAAAAAAAACACTGGACAAAGTCTTGTCTTCCGGTCTTGTATTCTCCTGAAAAACGCTGAGTGGCGACACCTAGCGACGGATATCGTTCAGGGCAATACTGCAGCGGCTTCCTGCACCGTAAATACAAGTTTCTGTGAAACATGGTTGCTGCGGTGAGCGAAGCGATCATTACACTTACCAGCTCATTGTTGTTGGCAGCGAAGCAGACAGTCCAACTAATGCGGGTTGTTCCAGCTGTCTATGAAGCTTTTCAAAGCGTTTCGTTTCTGCTCAAAACAGCGGAGCCTCGTCAATTATACAAGCAAGTTATCCAAACAGTCATACAACTCACTCTACCCAAGAGACTGCTTGTATTTATGATAGCTGTGCAATGTCGGAGTAGTATGTCCGAAAATGTTCCTTTGTCTAAAACGTGAAAAAACATTCAACGAAAAGAGTTTGACGTTAGTACTCTGCAGCCCGAATGACGCGTTGTTGTTAAGCAGAGAGAAATGTGAAACGTGCTTCCGACAACAGCCCTTCAAACAAAAAGTGCGTCCGTGAAAAAGCTAAGTTGAGGTTACGATTGTATTTTATTTTGAAGGCAAATTCATGTAGTTTCCGCCATTTGTCTCTACAGTCCTGGAGCTAAGATTTTTATAATGGGCGGGGCTTTCCAATTTCGCGCCATTTCGGAGGAAACCACTTGTGAAACGGGGTGGTGTGTGATTTAGGGTAAAAGACAATAACATTTGGGTTGAAATTAATTGAAACGTAGCAACAAAAAGTAGAATTAATTAATTAATTAATAAATAATTAACAGGTTGTCTGTTTGATACATTATAGAATATCGTATGTATAGACAAAACTATTTTAAGAGGATGGTGACCCCTCTGAGTGGAAAGATGTGTTATAACGGATGTGATTTTTTCCCGCGAATGTAAGGCATTATAGTTCAGTGAGCAAATGACAAAAAAAAAAAAAAACTAAACGTGGAACTAAACGGTCGCTTGTTTGCTGGCAACAGCTGTTTTTTATTAATACTTTTAATCCCTCAGACTCAGGATTAAATAGAAGCCTTCAGCAGTAATGTTGGGAAACATTTTCTGCAGAATAACTATTTACAGTGTTGGGGAGTAACGGAATGCATGTACCGCCGTTACGCATTTAAAATACAAAATATGAGTAACTGTATTCCGTTACAGTTACCGTTTAAAAAGGTGGTATTCAGAATACAGTTACTTTGTTGAAATAAATGGATTACACTGCGGTACTTTCCTGTTTCATATTGTGGCGGGTCAGGACTGTTTGGGTTTGTTTGACAGCTACGGTCTGTTGTTCCAGGCGGCAGCGTTACGGTTGCCATGGTTACAGGGCGACGCTCTCTCTGTGACTGTGTGTTTCCTGGGTGAGAGAGCGCCTTTTCGTTGTTGTTGTTGTGCTAAGCTAACAGGCAGAATGCTACAAGCATAGCTCTAAAGAATGTAGCATCATGGGCAGTGTAGTCCGTGTTGCAGGGAGAATGGACTGCCATACACGTTATGGGTCTGTGAGCGCGAGGAGGGAGAAAAAGGGGAGTGGAAAAGTACGAGTTGTCATCGAGCAAAAACGGGAGCTGGAAGCATGCTTCTCTGGTGTCCTGGATTGTTGATTACCTGACAGGAAGACCACAATATGTACGTCTCCCACAGTGTGTGTCTGACAAGGTGATCAGCAACACAGGGGCACCACAGGGGACTGTCCTCTCCCCCTTCCTCTTCACCCTCTACACCACAGACTTCAGCCACTGCACAGAGACCTGCCATCTTCAGAAGTTTTCTGATGACTCTGCGGTGGTTGGATGCATCAGCAGGGATGATGAGACAGAGTACCGGGCTGTGGTCGACTCCTTTGTCACGTGTGTGAGCAGAATCATCTGCAGCTCAACGTGGCAAAGACCAAGGAACTGATCGTGGACTTCAGGAAGACCAGGAAACACTTGACCCCTGTTTCAATCCAGGGGGTCAGTGTGGACATTGTGGAGGACTATAAATACCTTGGAGTACACATTGACAATAAACTGGACTGGGCTAAAAACACCACAGCACTTTACAGGAAGGGCCAGAGTCGTCTCTATTTTTTGAGGCGACTGAGGTCCTTCAACATCTGCCAGAAAATGCTGAGGATTTTCTATGAGTCTGTGGTGGCCAGTGCGATCCTCTATGCTGTTGCATGCTGGGGGAGCAGGCTGAGGGCAGCAGATGCCAACAGACTCAATAAACTGATCCGTAAGGCCAGTAATGTTGTGGGGATGGAGCTGGACTCCCTCAAGGTGGTGTCGGAGAGGCGGATGCTGTCCAAGATAAAGACAATGTTGGATAACACCTCCCACCCACTCCATGACATGTTGGTCAGTCACAGGAGCTCGTTCAGTGACAGACTGAGATTACCGAAAAGCACCACTGAACGACACAGGAAATCATTCCTGCCTGTGGCCATCTCCCTGTACAACGCATCCACTTAACACACTGTTTGCTGCTACAGCTACACATGTTTCTTTTCCAGCTATTTATTTATGAGTGACTTATGTATGTATGTATATATATGTATATATTGTACTATTCTTAGTTAGTGTATTGTCTGTCTTGTCTTAATGTTGGTTTAAAATGGAGCACTGTAACAAAAAATAATTTCCCCCAGGGATCAATAAAGTATTCTGATTCTGATAAATATAATAATAACCACTGCAGCCAAGAAGAGTGCCTGACGAGCCCAGCTGTAAGTAAGCTATTAAGACTCGACCGTGTTCGACCGTTGGAGCCTTTCAACGCCTCTCTCTGTCTCTGCTAGCAAAGTTGACCCACACAACAAAGTAAAGCTATTTTTCAGCTACGAGCCGACAGGGACCCCGCCGTATTAGTCAGAGGTCCCTTTACTACAGTTCGGAGTCGCGGACCTTCAGTAATAGTAATAAATCACACAGCAATAGTACATTCACGTTGTTGTAAAAAGCATGATAATATATTAAGTAATCCAAAGTATTCAGAATACGTTACTGTCATTGAGTAACGTAACGGTATACGTTACAGAATACATTTTGGGGCATGTATTCTGTACTCTGTAATGGAATACATTTTAAAAGTAACCTTCCCAACACTGACTATTTATTTTGGATACAACCTGTCCATCATACATTGTGTTATGTGTAGTGAAGTATCTTCATGGTGTTTTAGCTATTCTTTTGCAAATAGAATGGTTTGCAAAAATATCCTCCACAACCTGTTGAAGCCGCTATGATTGCCTGACATCCAGAACCAGGTCTCCCTACGCCTGGTTCTGCTGGAGGTTTCTTCCTTTTAAAAGGGATTTTTTCCACTTCCCTAGGAAAAGCACTTGCTCACGGGGTTGTCTGATTGTAGGGTTAGGAACCTTACAATATAAACCACATTGAGGCAACCGTAACTGTGACTTGTCACTATATAAATAAAATTGAATTTAAAAATGGAATAGTTGTATGAAACAAGTGACTTCAAGAATCAGGATTGGCCCGCCTTTAGTTGGTGTGTGTCATACATTAGCAGCCGGTTCATTTATATCCTGATATGATTTATACTCACTGCAATGCAAATAGTTACAATATTGAACAACTCTCAACTGTTTGTATGACCTTGTATGATCTTTATATTAATGGTTATTAGCATGAAAGTTATGTCTCTGACTAATTCATGCTGCAGACTTGAGACAAGTGACACAACCATGTACAGTAATATATACTCATTATTGATGAGTTCGATGTAAAACAGCAGTCACAAGAAAATATTCAGCTACCCCAGGCTGTGTTGTTGTGGAGCCATACTGAAGTGGACAGTATGTTTAACATTCACACAAAATCTCAGCAGACAACAGTTCCTGGATGAACACTGCAACTAAATCCCAAACATTATTCACTTCACTAATCAGTGGTGGCTGCAAATATAAGCGTTTTAATTAAAACATGTTTAGCCATTACATACCTGGTTACACTGCTCCTGTGTAAGTAAGCAGTTGATAAATGAACTTCTGTCCTTGAAGGTCTGACAGTTTGTGACTAGAGGCTTTACTCTGCACTGCTGCAGGATTTAGACATCAACTAAACCTTTACAGAAATCAGCACATTCAATTCTGAGAATTTAGGGAACCATTTTTAGTTTTTTATCTCCTACTACTATAATTATTCTTTTCTCATTTTCTTGTTTGTAACCTTGGTTACTTTTGTTCATTTGTCTTCCATTTATCTTATTCTTTCATCTGCATTTTATTTTGTTCATTCCCATTGTGCTTTTGATATCCAGCTATTTCCCTCTCCATGTAAACTACCAGTCAAAAGTTGCAGATACATACTGATGAGATCAGCTATATGAAGCAAGATGCATGGAATTATGTATCAAAGAAAAAATATTGGTAAATAACTAAATAAATGGATAGAAATATGTTTCATATTTTAGATTCCTCAAAGCAGCCACACTTTGCTTTGTTGACAGGGCTGCAAACCCTCGGCCTTCTCTCAGTGAGCGTCATGATGTTGTCACCTGACATGGTCACCTCACAGGTGAGCCTGTCAGCGTTCATTTGTGGAGTTTCTTGCCTTCTTATTGCTGTTGGGACCATCAGTTGTGTTGTGCAGGGCAGGTTGGTAAATAGTTGACAGCCCTATTTGACAGATCCAATCAGCTAATAAAGAGAAACAACAGCCCATCATGACTTTAAGAACTGAAGGTCAGTCAGTCCTAAAAATGGCTAAAACTGACTGTGTGCAGTGCAGTCACAATACCATCAAACACTACAACAAAACAGGCTCACATGAGGACCGTCCCAGAGTCCCCTCTGCTGCTGAGGATACATTCATCCGAGTCACCAGCCTCAGAAATCACAAGTTAACAGCTCCTCAGGTTAGAGCCCAGATAGATGCCACACAGAGCTCCAGTAGCAGACACATCTCACCATCAACTGTTCAGAGACGGTGTGAATCAGGCCTTTATGGTCAAATAGCTGCAGAGAAACCACGACTAAGGAGAAGCAACAAGCAGAAGAGATTTGTTTGGGCCAAGAAACACAAGCAACGGACATTAGACCAGTGGACATCTGTGCTTTGGTCCGATGAGTCTGGCCTCCAGTCACCTGACCCAAGTTTGGGGTGAGATGGACCGTAGAGTGAAGGCAAAAGGACCAACAAGTGCTCAGCATCTCAGGGAACTCCTTCCTGTTGGAAAACCATTTCAGGTGACGACCTCGTGAAGCTCATTGAGAGAATGCCAAGAGTGCACAAAGGAGTAATCAAAGCAAAGGGCAAATATTTTAACGAATCTAAAATATAAAACATGTTTTGAGTTATTTCTGTGTTCATTCATAGTCTTCACGCCGTCAATGAGAACATACAATGTAAAGAGTCATGAAAATAAAGAAAAAACATTCATTGAGAAAGTGTGTCCAAAGCTTTGACTGAGAGTGTATATTATCTTGGATTTCCCCTCCCGTTTGCAGATCAGAAAGGCCTCAGTGTTCTTTTCTTTGCTGAGTATTTAAAATGACATGTTTTAGGGCACAAATGCTTTGGCTCACCCGACGTTAACCGATGCTCCATGGGTTCAGGCTACAGGTCATTTCCGTACAGCAAGTGGAATTTCTTAAGCTTTATGTGCATCCAGCGACACACACAATCGTGTTGTGACTTCTTCTTATCCAGAGTTTGCTTCAAACTGAATTCAGTATTGTGGTTACACCCAGAAATTTGCAGACCCTGTGTATCTGGCAGCAGATATGCCATAAACCTTAAATAAGTAGGCACGTTTTTGTTTGTTTGTTTTTACATCTTACTAAAACTCCCAGACACATCCTCCCATTTCATACAGTCCAGTAATACAATATTTATTTTCAATTTAAGTGTTACATTTTGAGCAACCAACTTACAGTTGTCTTCAGCCACAAATGTAATGCAGAGAAAGTGAAACTGTTTCAATAATGGTTGGAACAAAACAGAACCAAATCTGATTTTACAGATATATACATAATGTTTATGTACATATACTGTTACACTAGACTAAAGCTGCTTAACAGTTGAGACACTGTTGTGCAAAGGTTTGTGAGAAAACTTGGACAAAAAACAAAACAAAACAAGAAACACGCTTGTATCGCAACAGACAGATTATGTAAAAGACTGCAAAATCATCACTGAAGGAAGAGAGAAAGAAAAGGTCGGTACAAACAGAAACCTTAATCATGTATCAACTTTGCTGTAGGAATGCAGAGAAAAAGACACGTCCACCCACACTGCTGTCATGAACTTGTATTCAGGTGACCAAATAAGAGAGAGGAGTCTCACAGCTCTGAAAGGGGGAATGATGGGGATCTTTAGAATTTGTTGTCAATAACTAGACAGTATGACAACAATGATGCACTTTTTGTTTTTTTGGTAGTGTGGCTACATTATATACAGTACAAATACAGGCAACTTCATCTTGTTCTCACATACCAATTTTTTTCTCTTGGGGAGGGGGTTAAACAAAGTGGTTCCTTTCTCAGCAGCATCCACCTGATGAAGTCTTGACAGTAGTGCCTGGAGTCAGCTTGACATTGGGCTTCTCCCCTCCTCCGGCTGTGGCCCCAGGGCCCATCCTCTTCTTGATTTCAGCAGCCATGGTCATGAAGGCCTGCTCCACATTTGTGGCATTCTTTGCGCTGGTTTCCAAAAAGGGGATTCCCAAAGAGTCTGCAAATTCCTGGATACAACAGAGGGACAGAGTCACTTACCTAAGAAAGTAGTGCGTGTGTCATATATACATATATGCATATCACATACATACACACATCTGCTCTGCCTGTCAGGTGTCAAGCCCACTTTATGCAATGACTGATCATGTGTCTGAAGGTAAGAAGGTTCGCCTGTTATCTATGTGCACCATTAATGTAAACTATGACCCCAGGGCTTTAACCCGGTTTCAGTGAAACCCTTATAAGTCACTTATTCATTTGGGATTTTGTTTATGCAGCTGAAAGCACCCAAACCACTTGGCTAAGGTTCATGGAGACAGTTACATTCAAGGGCTCTCTGAAGTGCATTTCTCATTAGAGCCTTACCTTAATGGTAATCCATCTTAAATAAGAAGTCATTCAATGAATGTCCTGCATGTTACACTAACCTCAAGATGGTTTTGGGAAGCTATGTGAGGAAACTTTACCTTTGCTGTTGTGTAGTCCACCACTTTCTTTGTCGTCAGGTCACACTTGTTCCCGACCAGTAGCTTGTTGACATTTTCACTGGCGTAGCGGTCAATCTCCTGGAGCCATTGTTTGACATTATTGAAGGACTCCTGGGACAAGAAACCGATAAACCTGAGCAGTGAGGTTTGAACTTTGGACATTAGACAGAAGATAGAGATCTATTCACAGGCGACGCTCTATGATAGACACGATTTCAACTTAGCCAGTCATCAAATGTGTATCAAAGAGGAATGCTTTCTCATTTCTCTGAGGACAGCATGGCTACACTGTATACTCTGATCAACGCCATCTTTAATGACTCTCAGCTCATGAAATGGAAACATGGTGGTTGGCTTATTTCTTTGGACCTCAGGAACCCAGAAACAGCCAGTCAGATTGTGTTTTGTCATTTAGACAGTAGATGATTAAATGTCATAGTTTATTCTACACAAATTATCAGTGCTGCTGAAAAACATGGATGTATTACAATTGTATTACGTGTGTGAATTATGTGTCGTTTGACTGACCTGATCTGTAACATCATACACTACGATGATACCATGAGCACCTCTGTAGTAGCTGGACGTGATTGTACGAAACCTTTCCTGCCCCGCTGTATCCCACTGTGAAAGGATAAAGATTATCCGGTTGATAGCTGACTTTGCATGAACACAGACAAAGAGAACACACAAAATAACAATACAATTATCTCTACACTGAAAAATTCACTGGACAACAATTTCTAATAGCAACAAAAATACAAGAATACAAGCATCCTGAGTTGTTAGGTCATTCACTCGTCATGTGGTTTGTAATTAAAGTTGCCATGTTCTTGTGAGTATCCATGCACAAAATGAAATTAAAAATAGTGTGTTTGTTCTAAAGCCTAATATAGATTTTCCACTGTTGTTGTCAGTAATCTAAAAAACAAAAGTACTGGGCAGCAGCTTGGAAACAAGACATACCAGTAAGTTAGACTAATGAATGCACCGTCTTTCATACGATAAGAAAATAATAGGAAATCAACACAGTTATGGCAGACTAATCTCTTCATGTTTCTGGGTGCACAAATTTCCAAACACAGACATGAACATGAACTGAAAGATGGTGACCGACGGACATGAACATAAGACAGCTTCGTGTAGCAGGAGAGTACTTACAATCTGAAGTTTAATGGTCTTTCCATCTAATTCTATAGTTCGTATTTTGAAATCCACACCAATAGTGCTTATGTAACTTTCTGTGTATGTGTCATCCTGCAAAAAGAAACAAAGGTAATTAGATGATCCATACATCTTGCTCACTTTGTGCTTCAGGATACACACATATATACACACCCATCTAACTCTAGGACATAGTAGCCAAGGCAGGGCTGCTCAATTATGGCAAAAATCATCACTTGTTACTTGAGACAATATTAGGATCACAATTAACAAACAAGACTTTTGTAGTAGGACAGAGGAAGCTCTGGTGTCCCAGTTTTAGACTGGGACATAAACACAGCCTACATTTGAGGATCTGTGCAAAGTTGGCAGTGTGAAATTTATCTCAAAACCTTACACAGGCATGTGATGCGATCTGTGCGTATCAGGCGATTGCTGCACACAGACTGAAGGTTTTGTAGTGAGAGAAATGTTACATGTGGTCTTTGACATTTGCATGCGTGGAGGGATTTCTGATTTCTGAATCTGAAGTTACTTAATTGTGCATAAACAGGTTGGATGTACGCATTTGTAAAAACGTTTTATATGTGGTCACAACGCTCTGTGTTTGTGTACAAATTGGAACACTCATTTGTGAGTCCTCAAAGGTTACACACAAATCAGTGTACACATGTGTAATCTTAGTTTATGTTTGTGGCTCATTTACCTTCTAAGGTAAATGTCTCCCCATAAGAAAAGGTTGCTAAATTTATCAACTAAAACCAGAGTTATGATCAAAATGAATTCATCACATTCACTTTTTCATTTTTAGAAACGCTGGAAGCCAAAAATCTTAACCTTGAGTAATGATTGCTCTACCCAAAAAATGGAGCACGTTACAATGAATGTTACAAACAAGACAGTTGTTTTTATTTTTAAATAAATACTTTGAAGAAACTGCAATAAGTTAATAAAACTACTATTGTGCAGAATGATTTAAGATTATCCAAGTGAAAACATTTTCAAAGGACTGCATGAAACCAATACTGTGACACTGAGACAGTTTAAGTCAAATGGACTTAAAGAAACACCCTTTATTTGCTTTTGGGGCAAAACTTACTGCGAATCGAAGAAGAAGGCAGGACTTTCCAACACCAGAGTCACCAATCAGGAGTAGCTTGAATAAATAGTCACTGTAAGGGAAGGGCACAAATAAAACCTCTAGTTTGAAGATATTATTCATGCTGCCATAGTAAGGAAACACACAAGAACCATTCAGGATATCATGCTTCTTATTCATAAGGTTGCTCTGACCAATACTCAGTCTTAGTTCCATCTAAACATCTTCTTAGATGAAAGGTTACATTTTATGAGCAAAGGGAAACAAACAAACAAACATGACAAGCATCCTTGCTGAACTCTCCCAGATTTACAGAAGTTAGCGTGCTAACGCCTCTCCTCCATTAGTACCAACTCAGCTCGACTTGATTTTAGGGTTTTCTGTTAGGTACTAGGTTTTAGTTTCTACTCGACTGGGGTTCAAAGAGAACCAAGTCAACTTGAAAATGTGATGCCGACAGACTGTGTGCCACCGACTGGCCGATCACTGGTGTCATTCAATGAAACCACGTGTGGCGGGGCGTGGTTTGCAATGCTGCTGCAGGTGCAATGGACGCACCTGCGTGGCATCTGCAATCATGCCTCAGCCGGCTTAAAAGTTTGGAGTTTTGAGTTAAGGTTGTTGTTATTTTGAGCTGGCAGCGGGAGAGCTACAGCTGCATGTGTTTAGCAACCATAACTGTGGGTTAATAAAGATGATCAAAATGCCACTGGGTCTATCGTGCATGTTTACAGTGATGCTGAAACCCAGGATGGGGGGCACAGCAGACCCACAGCTGGGCCGGCAAGGCGGGAAGCTGGAATAACTACTAGAGGTGGGAATCACCATACATCCCACGATACGATATTATTGCAATTTTTTAAAATATTTTGCAATATTCAGATTCTGTACATAAAGGTAAACTTTATCAATATTCATTTTATCTAATATCAAAGTCTCACACTCAGTCTTTCTCTCAGTTCAGTCAGTTTTATTGTTGACAAACTGAACGGTTTGTATTACAGTCTAGTCCAACTTAACTGGATGCAACCATCTGGTACAATTATAGCTATTCTGAACTATGCAATTTATGAAAACTATGCAGCCCATTCAGCAACTGAAGAATTTGAAAGTAAATTAAAACAAAATATAATTTTACATTAAATAAAAAAGTTTTAAACTTAATTAAAATAAAACATGTCTTAAATTAAAATAAGTAAACTGTCGTGTTTATTGCTGCCAAAAAAAAAGTTAAACACATTTGGACAGTGAAGGAATGTCAGGATTCTTGCTCAGAAAAAGTATCAACATGCTCTGAAGTCAGAGCACAAAAACCTTTTTTGTAACAAAATATCGATTTCTGCTGTCCCTGCATCGATACATTATTAGCAAACAAAATATCACGATACTACACAGTATCGATTTTTTCCCCCACCCCTAATAACTACGGGTCCAGACTGAGCTCCATTTGCGGAAGATAGGGGCCTCGCTGGCACCACCGCTAACCCCACCAGTGTGCTCCACAGCGCCGGAGTGGAGGAGATCCGGTTGGATCCGGCGCCTGTGCCAGCCCCAAGGGTGTGACCAGCCTGCTGCAGCGCCCGTTCCCACCCCTTGCGTGGGAGCCATTGGGGTTCAGCAGGGGCTGGTGCCCGTTCCTGCGCCCGGAAGAAGGCCGAGGAGACCAAGTCAACCTGAGCCAGAGTGCAGAGCGCCAGAGGCACCATGTGGGGAGCCGCTCCAGGCGGGAGCGGCGTAGGCACCGTGCGGGGAGCTGATCCAACTCGGAGACGCAGCGGTGGAGGCGCCGCGTGAGGAGATGGAGGTGCCCGTGCCTGCGCAACCTAAGCCCGAGGTCGGCGGGCAGGGTAGACCGGTGTCAAGCACGCTGGTGTGGTGCGGCCTGCTTGAAGCCTGCCCAGCTGCACGTGAGCCCCGGCTCACTGCCACGCCTGCTGCACCACTGCTTGCCACATGGGTGGCCCCCGGTCCAGCTCCGGGGCTGCTGCTGGATACGTGGGCGACCCCCGGACCCACCTCAGCACCAGCGCGAGGCGTGTTTGTGATGCCTTGCCACACACCCCGATGTGCGATGGACGCACCTGCACGCCATCTGCAATCACGCCTTGCCGGCTTAAAAGTTTGGAGTCTTGAGGTAACGTTGTTGTTATGTTGAGCTGGCAGCGGGAGAGCTGTGTGTGTTTAGCAACCGTAACCGTGGGTTAATAAAGATGGTCAAAACGCCACTGGGTCCGTCATGCGTGTTTACACCACCATTTCTGAAACCCGGCAATGAGAGACATGGTGGCACAAAAAGCCATACACCAAGGATCAGGTATATCATTGCGTCAACATCCTCTACTGTGTTGTGTTATTGCCACATACAAATTATGTCATGGGGCTGCCTTGCTTTAACAACCCCACACACACTGAGACGGTGTTTATTTTTAATGGTAAATGAGTGAAGCCAAGTAGTGTAGCGTTGAGTAGGTAGTGGAAGAAGTACATGTAACAGTGTGACTTAACACATGAAACCAACTCTCAGGATCAACAAATGCACTGGTTGTTAGACAGCTCTTTCTACTTTACCTGGGCTCTCAGAGTGCTCTATACAACGTTCCTCATTCACAGAAGCACTTTTTTCTATGCAAGTGCTTTCACACACATTCACACTTGGACAGATACATTGAAAAGCAACTTGGGCTTAGTGTCTTGGTGCAGCCAGTCATCGGACCACCCTGTGTGAAGTTAACTGTGGAGAGTGGGTAACAGACTCTCCATTTTCATTCGCCAAAAACCCTGCTGAGGCACATGACAAACTACATACTATGGGTAGAGAATTCAACCCCTATCAACCAAATGAATCACCTTAAAAATGCAACAAAGGCAGGTTTGAAAGCAAACTTTAAACAGGAGGCTTAAGTCTTCATCCATTTTAACAGAGACTCTCCAGTACCCTTCCAGTTCAATTCAATTTATACAGCACCAAATCCCAACAAAGTGTTTTATATTAGCAAGGTAAAGAGTCTCAATAACACAGAAGAAACCATCACAACCAGACAACCCCCTATGAGTAAGCACTTGACGACAGCGGGAAGGAAAATCGTCCTTTTAACAGGAAGAAACCTCCGGCAGGATCAGGGAGGGGCGGGGCCATCTGTCAAGAGTGACTGGAGGAGAGGGCAGGAAGCCACTGGAAAAAGACATTCAAAAAGGATCTATGTCTTATGTATCTATATATATGATATTGATAATATCAAGTCAGGCATTCCTTTTGTCACACAATAAATGTACTTTATATTATTTTTAATCTGTGGATTATTGATAAAACACTTACATTCAGTGGAACATAAAATTTAGCAAAGTTATTAACAATTAATAATTTACCAGTGAATAAAATCAATAATAGCCACAGTCAGTCTTTTCATTTTTCATGAACAGCAAAGCATAAATGCAGAACTTTATTCTCTCAGTATCTCAGTCAGTGTTATCCTGCTTTTGAGGACTAGCTCAGTTCTTTACTTTCTCACTGTAATAAATTCCAATCATTCCCTCTTCGGTAAGCCTGTGACTATGAACAATGGTGGTTCCTGTGAAACGCTAACTGCACTGCTCAACACAACTCTGGCAGCAAACTGACCAGAAAAAAGAATATGAAAAACTTTGGGGTTCAAACTATTAACTCCCATTACAATCAGTCTCCTTGTTTAAAAGAGTCAAACTGTGTAATTTAGACCTTCCTAAAGTACTTGCTTGACATTTTAACCAGAAAGTCTGTATTCATGCATAGAATTCCAAGTTTCCTCGATTCTTTTCATTTTTAAACTGATGAGTTGACCCAAATATCTAGCCTATACCAAGAAAGTGAATCACAAGATTAAGGACTCAACTGAGGTGTACACAGTTATTACTTAACTGTCACTTTGAAAACTATACTTTTAAAATATTTAACAGGAGCTCTGTGTAACAGCTTATTAGAAAGAGGAAAATATCAACAATCAGCCCATGTGAACATTTACAAATGAAAAACATAAGACTGATCCAAAGCTTAAGGAACTAATACTCAAAACTGCAGCGTGGAAGTCTGTCCTGCATCATGTGACCAACACATGACTGGGACTGTGAAAGGAGCGTTAAAGCACAACCAGGCTATAAGACTGAAAACTGACTCATAGACAGCAAAGACCAAAACCAACAATTTGCACGTAAACAGTGGGTCCATTCTGCCACAGCACCTGCTGTATACAATAACCAGATCAGCAACAGGTCATGTATGCTAACGTAAATTATTTAGGGCCCCGTAATGACAAGTTGATGAATTTAGCAAAAATACGGGTGATGGCTCAATAATATAATTTTAACCAGATTAAAGAAGCTGTTAAGCATAACAAAAGCGGTTACTTTTTCCCTTCCTGCATCTGAAACACCGGGAACCAACACCAGAGTCTCTAGGGTGCTGGCCCAACAGCTGGCTAGCACTGTGACAACCTATAAGACACCACTGCTTCACGTGAACATAGAGTGTTAAGAGTACAGTATCGGCCTGGACGTTTCGGCTAGGGTCAGCTGATGTTCCTAGCTAACCTAGCTCAACTGCTAGGTTACAACTCAACATCAAGTTATTTGCCAACGCCAACTTACTTGTTAGCGCAGAGCTAGTCTTAGCTAGCTGACCAAAATGTAACACAACTTTATGTCTACGTGTAAGTATGATACTTACTATTCTGGATTCATTGTTGACTCGTTGAATGGTGTATCTCTTCAAGTGAATGTCCCCTTTATTTCTCTACAGATAAACAGCGTTCGTTACGACTAGCTTACTCTGGTTTCCAAACCAAAACCGGTTAGCTGTTCCTCAGTAAAAATCCAAAATGGCTGCAACGTCCACCAGGAAGCAGCTAACATTAGCCAACTGTGTCAGCCGAGTCAGGGGTAACACAAATTACGAAACCCGCTTTCACGAATAAAACAGACCTATATTGCGTTTTACAGCGGTAACGCTAAGGTGAACACACAGGTGATATGGGCAGACGTCTGGCTAACCGGCCTTTTCTCTCCCTCCAGCTGAGTATGTGTCGTTACCGCAACAGCGAACTGTCAAGCTCCGTAGGAGGGATTACATCATTTAGTGAAACGTGGCAAAGAGGAGTCAACCTGTGCACCGTGTCAAACTACAAATGATACACAACTTCCGGGAAAACACTTCAGTATAAACCATAAACCTGGATGTTGAACTTATAATATTTTATGGAGTCAGTGGACAGTGACCGGTCATGAATGCTGCACTCCAGCAGCTTCGCACTCTGCACCAACGCGCAGTGCTACATGCCTTGTTTTGGTTTGCCATTGTGTTGTCGATATTATCAGATTATTCTGTTATGTACAATGAAAGCAAAGAATAAAACAATCTATATAAGTTTATTTATAACGTTATGATTCTCTCTTCCGGTCACATACCGATTTATTGTATCAAACTTGACAATAAACTCGACTGTATGTTTCTTTCTGCTGTTACGTCCCAGACAGCACATTTATTTGATTGTTTCTAGCAGACAAACGCAGCAGTGCTATTATTGTAAATAAAATACAAGTTCTATATTAGAAGTTAATAAACAATGACAGAAAGAAGACTTCCTTTATTCCAGAAACTTCTGTCCTCCTGAGTTCATGAGTGTGTCACGAGTCATGGCTGTGTCATCACTCCGCACTGAGGAAATACATGTGATTAAAAACACTGGTGATCATGTCACCACATGCAGTTCGGCTACAAGAGTCACTTGTTTAAGTTACAAACGTTTTTCCACGAGCAGTAAGTAAATACTGTGTTTTGCTTGATCTTTAAGACCAATCGCTGCCGAAAGTATCCACATCAGCTGTTTCAGTTCTCTAAGGAAATGAGCGTCAGCGCGTCCTTTATTTCTTCTGTTATCATAGGATACGGCGAGCTATCCGTGATGAAAGGGGAGGAGAAAACGCAGTCCCATAGTTCATTGCGGCGCACAACTCGTCATAATGAACAAAGTGGCGCAGATGATGTAAATATTCATTGTAACTGCGTTTTCTATTTAACGTCATAACCTGTTGATACGTTATAAGATCTGTTAAACGCACAGCTGAACCCTGACCATCACACTACTGGAGTAAAAACTGGTTGTTGAATTGAAAGATTATGGTCTATGAACTGGTAACACTGGTTTTGTATAATCAGTTTTCATTACAGCTGAGCTTTGCTGTATTGCAGTCTTCAGGATTCATTTGTACTTCGGTACAGGTCAGTTAGGATAAGTAATAAATGGAAGGAAATTTGACCTCAGTCATAGAAATCCAAAACAGTATAGCAGTAAGTTATCACATAAAATGGAAAAAGCAGTCACAGTTAACATTTACATTTACTTGACCCACGACAGCTGTGCTCAGACTGATGACCTGTCCACGGGGTGCCTCATCTCTCAGCCTATGCTTGCTGGGTAGGCTCCAGCCCCCCGCGACTCTCATAAGGATAAGTGGAAGAGGATGGATGATCGGCACCATTTTGTTTATTATGTTGATTGTTTTCATTTCTCCTTTCATAAATGCTAGTCTGACGCTAAAGGAGGCAATAAAGGAAGCACTGGTGCTCCTTTCATTAGTAATTGGAGTACTGGAATAGCTCTATTTATGGTCCCCAGGCAGATGGTCACTGGTCATGGCAGATGAACGTCCCTCCCTGAGCCTGGTTCTTCCAGGGAGGTTTTCAAGTGTGTGTGTGTGTGTGTGGGGGAGGGGGAGGGGGTCCCATGTTGGGGTTTTCACCATTTTCTTTGTATTATGTCTATGTATTACCTGTATAAAGTGCATTGAGTCACCTTTTGTTGTGATTTGGAGCTATATAAACAAAGTCTCTGTCAGTACTCTTGCTGCAGCAACTGAAGGCTTTTCAGGGAGTTTTAGTCCAGCTGAAAAGTAATATATACATTAATTAATTTCTCATCATCACTCTGAGACAGGACATTTCTCATTTTAGAGATGTTGCACAAATGGAAGAAAGCAGTCTTACATATTTGTTTAATATGTGCGTTGAAGGACATGTCCTGGTCAAAAATGACTCCAAGGTTCCTCACAGCGTTACTGGAGGCCAAGGTAATGCCATCCAGAGTAAGAATCTGCTTAGAGACCATATTTCTAAGCTTTTCAGGGCCGAGTACAATAACCTCAGTTTGATCTGAATTAAGAAGCAGAAAATTAGAGGTCCTCCCAAAAGGCCATTCCTTTACAACTTTAAGACATTCCTACAGTTCGATTAATTGGTGTGTGTTATCTGGCTTCAAGATGGATAATGTTGGGTATCATTTGCATAGCAGTGAAAATGAGTCAGAGAGATAAGATGACTCCACCATCAGCATCAGTAAGAAGATCACTTTTCACCTTCACCAAAGCTGAACGGACGGCAGTCGGGGAGCTGGTCCTGACTGTTGTCTGTGCTTATGCGTTTGTGACAGTTCAGAGTACACGACCTCATTGGAATCCTTCGTGGTACTTTAGAGCGCTCCACATGGGGACTCTGTTGTCTTAGTGGGAGACTTCAATGCTCATAATGGCAACGACAGTAAGACCTGGAGGGCCAATGAGGTGAATGACCTGGCAGATCTAAACCAGAGCGGTGTTCTGTTCCTGGACTTCAGTGCAAACAGCATTGTCTCATCAGATCTGTGGCCACCTTGATGCTTTGGAGGAAGTAATTGCCAAAGTTAACTATCAATTGGAGAAAAACAGTCTAAATAAATATCAGTGGTATTGAAAGTCGCTCTACATAATGTTACATCTATGAAATTGTTATTTTTTCTCTAATGGTTAAAATTTTATTTGTGAAGGAGTTATTAAAGTCATTACTAGTTAACGTTAAAGGGATGGTTGGCTCAACAGAGCTCTGACTGTTTGTCAGCCTGGCTACAGAGCTGAAGAGAAACCTGGGGTTGTTCTTATTTTCTTCAATCAGTGAGGAATAGTACGATGTTCTGGCTTTGCTGAGGGCTTTCTTATAAAGCAACAAACTATTTCTACAGGCTAAATGATGATGAAATTAGCAAGACACCATTTCCTCTCCAGCCTACGAGTCATCTGCTTTAAGGTGTGTGTTTGAGAGCTGCATCATGGAGTACAGTACTTTTGATGTGAGGCTTTTTCAGAAGAGCTACAGTATCCAGAGTCGCAGTGAAGAAGTTCAATTATTAATAAGATAAGCAACTTCTGTGGGAGTGGAGTTCAGGTATCTGCTCTGCACTGTGTTGGGATCTAAAGAAGATAACAGTGGAGGAATTGTTTTTCACAAAGGCCGTTCATAAGACTGATATTAATTTATGCATTTTTATTTCTGTCAAATCATGTTTTGTGAATTGCTTTTGCTATTGTACCCAACCTTTACACATAAGAGCAACTTTTGACACATTAAAAGCCATGACAGTTAAACATGTAAGCTGGTCACTACTACACTGGTAACTGTCAGTCTGAGTGACATCAGCAACTCTCTCAAGGAACTGATAGTGTCTAAATATATGCAAATGAGAAAAGTGATGAATAAATATGAAATATAGTTTCTGCTTTGTTATGTAGAGGCCAGGACACGTGATCATGTGTATAAGGGGTGCAATACATGCTCGCATATTTAGCAGTACTGGTTTGTGAATAATGTGTACAGAGTGAGAGGATAAGGCTGCAATGTATTTCTTTCTTTTTTATTACCAGGAAATGCTGTGCAGAGCCAAATCACCAATCCTTTCAACAATATTCACACGTGCTCTGTGTGTATTGAAACTTGGATTTATCTGATTTTTCTGTGCTCTGGTGTTTTCTTGTTGTCTGAAAAATAAAAACATTTCCAGAAGCCACTGAGCGACAGGGAATGTAGAACTTTATCTTTTGTATATGACAGCTTTGTACTAAGCTCTAAATATGTGATCACAAGCAACAAACAGATAATAACAGACTTTTAAAACCAGGGTGTGTGAATGCTGATTGATCTTTTTATTTATGTATTTATTTTTAATCCTACGGGAACACAGGTTGTGCTGTACCAGCAAAAGATATTTTACAGGATCATCATTAATAGATCGAACGCGTGACATATGATCACAATTTGTCAGCTTTTCTGATGATTTGGGAGTACCCGAAGAGCCTGTGGATTTAGGTAGATGATCATTTCTCAGACTTCTGATCGAAGCTTTGTGCCTGTCTCCAATGTTTGAGGGTAAACTTGATAGTACTGGTATATATTGATTTCAAGTTGATATCAGGTGCTGCACTTTAAACAATCATTTGTCAATATCACTTTTGTATGATCAGTTCTTGTCAAGCATCTCGTATGGACGCAGTGTCACACTTTCACTACTTCGAGCCATGAGGGAGAACAGGCAGAGTAAGCCCTGCACACTCTTCTCTTGCTTTGTTGATGGCCCAGATTCAGATTTAAAAAATTTGGAAAAATTAAAAAGGTACAACTGATTTCCCAGTTGGTGAATATGTTATGTTATTACGACCATCTCATTCCACTCACGTGAATTAGGGCCTTCATTTTTTGTGTGATTTCTATTTGCAGGTTAAAGAGTGTAAATTCTTTGAAGATCTGATCGCAGCAGCTGGCTGCCTGGAAGACAAGAATCTGCTTGTACATGACATTGTTGTGTTCCAATGCACAAAGAGGCATGTATGTGTTTACTTATTTATTATTGTTCAATAAGTGACTCAAACGCAGGCAGATTGCCTTGTTTTCTGGGTTTTTGGTGGGACATTTCTTTGTGCATAGCTAGAGCATAACAGGTGACCACATGACATGAAAAATACAGGTTTGGGATATGCACTTGAATAATGTGAATAATCTAAGCTAAATGTTTGTGATTACTTTATCTCCTTTGATCCATTCATTTTTATTTAAAAGACAAACTTTTAAAAAAGTATATGCACGAATAAAAACACTTGTTTCCATACTTCATATTGGACCTGCCTGTGCTGTGATTGGACGCTGTGTTTTTGCATTGACCTTTCAGCAAATGTTCAGATGCTCCAGGTGTTTTTACCTGTCAGATCAATTATTTTTCTACAAGTGTACAAATGCTCTCAAGGTGAATGGTAGGAGGTAAAACTAATGACAATGAATTTAATAATAATGGATACTTTATTGATCCCCATGGGGAAATTACTTGTTTTTCTCTGCATTTGACCCATTCACTCAGTGAAGCAGTGGGCAGCCCACTAAGCAGGCGCCCGGGGAGCAGTGTGTAGGGACGGTACCTTGCTCAGGGGTACCTCAGGGTAGCCGTTAAGTGGATTCGAACCGCCGACCTTCCGATCATGGGGCGACCACTTTACCTACTGAGCTATCCCTGCCCCTAATTTAAATGTAAAGATTCACTAACAGTGATATTATTCTGACAGTAACACGACCTGGAAGTTCGAGCTTTTAGTAATAACATAAAATGGTCACATGTTCAATAAAGTTTCTCATTAACTATAACTGTATAAAACTCGTGAACTGGATGTAAATCTATCTGCGGACCTTTTTTAAAAATAAATAAAATTGTTTGGTAGAGATGTGGCATATGTGCATGGCTCATATAAAACTCTCACACATTGGCACACATGAAAAGACAAAAGAAAAGACAAGAAATTCTAGTATTCTAACCATGACTCAGAACTCCAATCTGGCTTTGTTTTACAGGAAAATTGATACAAATTTGCCATTTCACTCTATTTTTGTATTTCTAACACTGACCTTACTTTTACACCTATGCATACGTCTTCATTGTGCCACAGTCTTGTAGTGAGGTGATGACAGTAACGTCTCCTGAGCACCTCCTATTTTTCACTAGTTCTAAGATTAAACTAAGCACGTTCCCAATAATGCTGTAAATGAGTGGTTTTTATGCATAATAAACAAGGAACAACCAAACCCAAGCCTTTTTTTTCAGTGAATATGCACATTGGTTAATTTTTTTCTTTGTTTTTGGCTTTTATTTCCTGGTGTTCTGCTTTAATATTGTTTATCTGAGTTACTGACTGCATTACAGCTTTCGTGCAATTCTCACAGCATTACAATTAATGCAGTTCTCAAATCACACTTTTATTATTTTACTCACACGTTTACTGTGCACTTCTCACTTGAATCTGACAACTCATCAGAGCAGTTTGCACTTTTGTGAATCATAACTCTGGGTCACTGAGGTTCCTGAATACTTAACAGCATTGTATTCACGTTTTCAATCATGACTTCAAACCTTTTTCAAATATGTTTGAAAGAACAAACACAGTAACACACTTTCAGCAGTTTATTGCAACAAATAGAAACACAAACTTTCATTTTTGTGTCAAAGCTGTTCATCCAAATTTCCAATTTGTCAGGTGAACTGAACTTCAGGTAAGAAGTTATGACCTGCAGTCTCTCTGGGTCAGATATAAACCAAGTTTAGGTGGAGTTTATTTTCGTTGTGCTGACTTTTTCGTACTGCGTGCTAGCTAGCATGACGGAGTTTCTATACAGCTGGGTGGTGCTATGATACTGATGTTGAACTTTATTTTGTTCATAAGGTTAATTATTATGATGCAAACCATCCCCTAAAAAAAGAATCGTCTCGTATTCAGAGAAAATATTTCGCGTTTCGTATTGAGCTGAGAAGGAACACAGTTTGTCCCGACTTCAGCTACAATGGACAAAGACACAAAGCTGGAGTTATTCTGTGTTTACGCTGCACAGCTGCCTCTTCTCTCCTGTTTCTACCGGTACTTCAATCATGAAACTGATCAATGATCAGCTGATCGGCTTTTCTCTCTTGTTTGTTTATCGCCCACTTTGTGCCAGAAAGAGGAAACCAGCAGATGTCGCGGTAAACAACAGCAGCACGTTTAAGCTTGATCAGCTGTTGTTAGAATTTATTTAATATTAATTTCTAGTATCAGCTGATGTTTGCTGGAGCCACAGCTGTAAAGCTGCTGGTCATGATGTCGGTTTGGATATGTGGTGAGAGGGAAACATGAAGATGAAACCAGGAGATGTCCTTACTGAACCATCAGAGCTGTGATGGAGAAACAGGTTTAGGTGACATGAATGAGTTGAAGGGAAGTTATGAACTGTTTCTGAGAGACAAATAACACCAGGGTCCTTTTTTAGGTAGCTGACAGCTGGTAACTGTGCAGGGGCGGGTCTAGCAAAGTGTTGCCAGGGGGGCATGTAGGGCATTAACAGGGAGAGGGGGGCACAAAGACATACTTTTCTTTCTTATTCTCATTTAAAATGTCTCGCTTTTAATAAATAATTATCTGAATCTTACAACCAACGATTGATAGATTGATGCATATATACCATCAGAACAGTGAACATCACTGTCACAACAGTGTTTGTTTTCATTTAAAGGCTTATAATGGTGGGCCGGTCTCTAGTCAAAATGCCCGGGCCAATTTTCTGTCCCAGTCCAGCTCTGTAAGCAGCTCATCTGCAGTCTGGTGTTACCTACATCTTCCTATTCAGAAGGCAGAATTTCCGAGTTCTGAGTACAATCAAAGCACCACGACTGCAGTTTTTGTGTTGGATGTAAAAGGCGCACATGACTCTGTGACGTAGGCTAGAATCATGGCAGCAGTCAATGACGGTCCAGGCGTGGGATTTCTCTCGTGGAAATATGCACATTATCTTTTCCTTTCTATTGGTAGGTGGCACAGTGCACTGTGGCAGGATAGTGCTAACATGTAAGCAAGCTAGAAGACTTACAGTCTTGCTGGGTATCCAGTTACGGAAGCAACAGATTAACAAGAGAATTCTGAGTAAAACCAAAGTTACTTTCCCTAGTAACTAGTTACTTTGAAAGTAACGAGTAACTTGAAGTAACTGAGTTACTTTTGATAGAAGTAACTAGTAATGTAACTAAGTTACTAATTTAAACTAACTTACTCAACACTGCTTGTTTGTAATGAGTGTTTAAGATACTGTTACTTTCATTTCAGATCAAAGCAGTCTGAGCATTCTGTTATAACTCAGAACTGCTGCTCACTGGATAGTTTCCCATTTCAGACCATTCCCTGTAAACCCTGTGATGGTTGTGTGGGAAAGTCCCAGAACATCAACAATGTCTGAAATGCTCAAACCAGCCCGTCCGACATCGACAACCACGCTCAGTCATCTTTCTTCCTTATTCTGATGCTTGGTTTGGCGGTCACGACTATGTCCACATGCCTAAATGCAATGATGTGAAAGGCTGATTAGATATTTTGATTACTGCGATGAGCAGTGGATCAGTCGTATTTAGTAAAGTGATTACATTAGTTTGCTTTTTTTTCCCATTCCACCAGTTTTGTAAAGTTTCAGAAACATCCTTCACGTTTCATTTGTTTCTGAAAAACTACATTAATCCCACATTTATGCAGAACTCTTTCTGGGTTTGAGAAAAGAAAGAAACATTTTGATGACTTAGTCTTTAAAGGGTGCTGAAAGCTTTTTATTCATTCATCACAGAGTTGAAGTGATTGACTATTCATGCTCTGACATATGTGAAAAACCTTTGGATTGTTGGAGCGCCTTTTATAAAATACGTCCCATTTCTTTTCTGCCGTGAGAATTGAGCATTGAGCAAAACTGTAATTCAGCCTACAAACTTTACAGATGACAATACAACCGATAGGATCCAAAGGATTCCCTGTCAACATCTCTGTTTCAGGCACCAGAGGACGCGTGTCCATGATTGATCATGTGACTGCAGCAAATGGCAGCTGTCACAGAACAATTGGTAGGAGTGGCTCAGGAAGCGGAGACGGTCATCTACTAACTGGAAGTCTGGTGGTTTGATCCCTGACAGCTTTGGTCTGCTGAACTGTGGACGTTAGCTAGAAAGTGCTTCGATGATGTGTTCATTTACACACACGGTCCAATTAAAAAGTGCTTAGACTCACATGTTAAAATGAGTGTTTACAGCCTACTACACAAATAATTAGGGCCTTTGCAATTTTTAAAAATAATTCATCTATTTGAAAAAAGTTGTCCATAAAGTTAAGAACACTTAGTCACTGATAGGACTTCTCCACCTTTTGTATTTTCATGGCCTGTATTTGTAAATGGCCTGTATTTATATAGCGCTTTACTAGTCCCTAAGGACCCCAAAGCGCTTTACATATCCAGTCATCCACCCATTCACACACACATTCACACACTGGTGATGGCAAGCTACTTTTCATGGAACGGTGTGACCAAAAACCTCACTTGCTGTGTGGTACAGACCATCCAGGCACTTTGTGCTTCTGGTGAGTGAAACTCGTATTTTATCAGTGCTAAAAACAGACGTTTGTCTGTGCATTGCAGCTGCACAGTTCATGATTAACCATCATGATAGGAGTCAAGGGCTCATGTTTTAATTTGTCCTGTTTTATGTTCCTGCCCTGGAGTAATTGAAACATTATCTCTTGGAGTAAAAAGCTTCTGTGTTCATTGTGGGCCATGATATATGTGCTGCACACTATGTGTCTCCGTTTGCCTCACAATAGTTTATCTAGTCGCTGCACTAATGTAGTGTTTGATTTACTTTGGCGTCTGGAAATCAGATTACAGAGATCCTTTTTGAAAAGAAATGGTTAACAGACTTTTAATTTGACTTCTGTGAATGTCTTGGAAAAGACAAATGTGATATTAAGTATAGGCAGAAAAACAGTGCGATATTAAGACTAAGAAAAGAACAATTTTGTGTTTTGGTGGCTCGGTGCTGGTCCTGAAGGCTTATGTGAAAAATGAACTGGTGTTTTTTGTGAATAGTAAATGAGAGCCTTGTATCAAAAGCAGAGTTCTTAGACAGAAATAACACCAAATATTTATATTTGTGATGCAGACATGAGGTCTGGTCAGCTGTTGTTGGGTCTGTTAAGTTGACTCTTGGACCACTACAGGACACTTTGTGCTCTGCTGGACAGGACTGGCTTGATTGGGCTGACCCAAGCTGTCTATAGCAGACAGGATGGAGGAGAAGAAGTGTTCATTGTGGGCCTGCAGCATTTCTGACTGACTCTCAATCAGGAGCAGGGTGTCTCTTAAAACTGTAAAAGAGAAGAGAGGAAGAACAGTCAGACTCAGTGAGAAAACAAGTATTTAGTTTCCGTATTTCTTAGTGAGCATGCTGTAACAGACTGACATGGAGAGGTGCTGTTGATGCAGCTGAGCAGTAGCTGTCCCGTATTCAGAACGCAGGAGGCCAGCGGCTGATGGCTGCTAAGTTCTCTCTGAAAGCTCTGACAACAAAAGAGCCGAGTGAGTGGACCAGAAAACGCATGAAGTGATGAACGATGCAGTTTTTATGTCTGTGAAGGTTCTCAGTTTTTACTGTTCAAAGTTCACATTAGACTTAACCTTAGATATAAACTATGACCTACAGATATCTGGGTGGTGCTGACAGGATTCATTTATTCAACTAAATCTAAGCATGAACTACCTCATTTCTTATCCAACAGATTTCTCTGTTTTAAAATGGATCAATGGAGCTGGCGTGACAGCCCACAGCTGGCGTGACAGCCCACAGCTAGACCTAGAGCACCATTCTGTGGAAAATTAAAAATCTCTAACCTGCCTTCCATAAGCTCCATTATTAATCATAATAACTGCTTTACAAGCCTTAACATAAACACCTTTCTGACAGCCTGGTGGGAATTTAAAAAACAAAAACAAAATCTAAATCTAAAAATCTAAACTAACATGCATTTGGAGCAGTCCAGATGTCAGCGAGAAAAAGAGCAGCTGAATTTTGAGCTAACTGCAGTTTATGGAGAGATTTGTGTTAGACCATGGAGAAGAATTACAGTAATCTAAACGAGATGTGACGAGAGCATTGACAGGTATGGCAGTGCTGTTTGAGTAAGTGAAGGATGAAGGCGGTTAGTATTACTAAAATGAAAACGTCTAGCAGAGGCCCCAGTCCGCGAGATCTTCAACGCACACCTCCGGCAGAGCTTCAACAGCATTCCGAGGGAGACTGGGGACATTGAGTCCGAATGGACCATGTTCAGCGCCTCCATTGCCGAAGCTGCTGCATTGAGCTGCGGCCGCAAGGTGGTTGGTGCCTGCCGTGGTGGTAATCCCCGAACCAAATGGTGGACACCAGAGGTGAAGGGAGCCACCAGGCTGAAGAAGGAGTCCTATCGGGCTTGGTTAGCCTGTGGGACCCCGGAGGCAGCCGACAGGTATCGACAGGCCAAGCGTAATGCGGCTCGGGCAGTGGCTGAAGCAAAAACTCGGGTGTGGGAGGAGTTTGGAGAGGCCATGGAAAAAGACTTTCGGGCTGCCTCGAAGAGATTCTGGCAAACCGTCAGATGTCTCAGGAGGGGAAAGTGGTGCTCTACCTGCACTGTGTATAGTGCTGGCGGAGCGCTGCTGACGTCGACTGAGAAAATTGTCAGGCGGTGGAAGGAATACTTCGAGGACCTCCTTAATCCCACTGACACGTCTTCCGAGGAGGAAGCAGAGTCTGGGGATGAGGGGAATGACCCGCCAATTTCCGGGGGCGAGGTCACTGAGGCAGTTAAACAACTCCTTGGTGGCAGAGCCCCTGGTGTTGATGAGGTCCACCCCGAGTTCCTGAAGGCTCTGGACGTTGTAGGGCTGTCCTGGTTGACACGCCTCTGCAATGTTGCGTGGAGATCAGGGGCAGTACCTGTGGACTGACAGACCGGGGTGGTGGTCCCCATCTTCAAGAAAGGGGACCGGAGGGTGTGTTCCAACTACAGGGGGATCACACTCCTCAGCCTCCCTGGGAAAGTCTATGCCAGGGTGCTGGAAACGAGAGTTCGTCCGTTAGTCGAACCTCGGATACAGGAGGAACAATGCGGTTTTCGTCCTGGTCGCGGAACACTGGACCAGCTCTTTATCCTCTCCAGGATACTTGAGGGTGCATGGGAGTTTGCCCAACCAGTCTACATGTGTTTTGTGGACTTGGAGAAGGCATTCGACCGTGTCCCTCGGGGTGTCCTGTGGGAGGTGTTGCGGGAATATGGGGTGTCTGGCCCATTGCTACGGGCCATTCGATCCCTATACAACCGTTGCAAGAGCTTGGTTCGCATTGCCGGCAATAAGTCGGACTCGTTCCCGGTGGGTGATGGGCTCCACCAGGGCTGCCCTTTGTCTCCGGTTCTGTTCATAATTTTTATGGACAGGATTTCTAGGCGCAGCCAAGTGGCGGATGGCTTTCGCTTTGGTGGCCTCAGAATCTCATCTCTGCTTTTTGCAGATGATGTGGTTCTGTTGGCTTCATCGGGTGAGGGCCTCCAGCTCGCACTGGAGCGGTTCGCAGCCGAGTGTGAAGCAGCGGGAATGAGGATCAGCACCTCCAAATCTGAGGCCATGGTTCTCAGCCGGAAAAGGGTGGAGTGCCCACTCAGGGTCGGGGATGAGTTCCTGCCCCAAGTGGAGGAGTTCAAGTATCTCGGGGTCTTGTTTGCGAGTGATGGGAGAAGGGAGCCGGAGATCGACAGACGGATTGGGGCTGCAGCTGCAGTAATGCGGACGCTGCACCGGTCCGTCGTGGTGAAGAGGGAGCTGAGTGTAAAAGCGAAGCTCTCAATTTACCGGTCGATCTACGTCCCTACCCTCACCTATGGCCACGAGCTGTGGGTAGTGACCGAAAGAACGAGATCGCGGATACAAGCGGCAGAAATGAGCTTCCTCCGAAGGGTGGCTGGCCTCTCCCTTAGAGATAGGGTGAGAAGTTCGGCCATCCGGGAGGGGCTCAGAGTAGAGCAGCTGCTGCTCCACATCGAAAGGAGCCAGCTGAGGTGGTTCGGGCATCTGACAAGGATGCCCCCTGGGCGCCTCCTGGGTGAGGTGTTCCAGGCATGTCCCACCGGGAGGAGGCCCCGGGGCAGACCCAGGACACGCTGGAGAGATTATATCTCTCGGCTGGCCTGGGAACGCCTTGGTATTCCCCCGGATAAGCTGGAGGAGGTGGCTGGGGAGAGGGAGGTCTGGGCCTCTTTGCTTAGGCTGCTGCCCCCGCGACCCGGCCCCGGACAAAGCGGATGAAAATGGATGGATGGATGGATGGATGGATGAATGATGGGATTTATATGGGCTGTGAAGGATGACACCCAGACTCTTAACCTGAGTTATCAATGGATGGTGAAAAACTGTCAGAACTTTAGTTATGAGTAAATCAAACCTTGATTTCACTTAATCAGAAATAGATGTGGGTTTGGAAGAGAAGTAGAGCTGGGCATCATCTGTGCAGCAGTGAAACTGGATGTTATATTTCTTGAAAATATTACCTAGAGGTAGAGCTGGGCGATATGAGATTTTTTCATATCACGATATGTTTTTTTCATTTCAGGCGATAACGATATCTATCACGATATAAGCCAAATAACTATATTTGTAAGATTTAAATGTGCCGTTGCTCACAAGTAAAATGTGAAATAATCAGCAGCTTGTTTTTATTTAAATATTTATTTCCCATAATAAGTTCAACAGGGTAGATGTACTTAAGGAACATGAGACTTTTTCAGATAAATAAAGGCAAATATTACAAACTACACAAAAGACAGCCGCTAAAGCGTTTAAGTTTCAAAATAGAACAAACGAAACAGACTAAATTGTCAATTCCACTTAGAAACAAAATATTAATTCTAAAAATAAATCTTAGTTTGTTTTACAGAAGAACAGACAAAACTGACTAACTTTTGTCAATATCAAATAAACTGAGAACTAAAAGGAAATTCTCAATCTCTCCTTGTTGTATAGCTGAGCTTTTCAAACAGTTGTAACAGTTACTTTAGTCTGACAAAAGCCGAATGACGAATTAGCGCTTCCAGTCAGAGACTGAGGCTACGTCCACACGTACGCGGGTATTTTTGAAAACGGAGATTTCCCGTTTTCGTTTTAAAAAATAATCCCGTCCACACGTAAAGGCAGAAATGAAGGAAAACGCTGCTATGAACATGCCAAAGCAGCAGGTGGAGCTAGATTCCTAACCGTGCAGAAATGTTGGCCAATCAGAAGTCTAGAAGCCTCGGTGGGAAAAAGTAAACAAAGCTGGGGCATAGAAGCAGAACCGAGTCGTATGTGTGGACGGACAGTAACTGTGTGTATATGTAAGAATTTAAACACTGCAGAGAGTAGAATTAACAGTAACAGTATTGTAGAAATTCATTTCACCGAAACAATAACGCGGCGCACAGTGTGACGCATGCACCAGTTTATTGTATTTCCAGACTTGCTTTCGGCACAATTTACAGTGCACGCTACTCTGTTTTTGTCAGACTTGAAATAGCCGAAATACCTTCACACTACGGAGCTTCTATGGCTCTTCCGTTCGACAATCTCTCCGGCGTTGGAACCATCATCTGTTTTCTCTTCGGTCACGCTCGGTTGATTTTTCTAGTCGGCACACTCATTTCCTCCATTACCCGCTGGCTGCTTCCCAAACAAACACACGTGCGGCTTGGCACTTGTGCTGTACGTAACAAGTCACGCGACGTGACGCTGCGGCTGTGATTGGTTCGGCTCTGCGCTACTTAATTTGGATTGGCTGACCTTTTTTTTTTTTTTTTTTTTTTTTAAGAGGACAAGAGCGGCGAAGTCTATCGCGATAGTTTAATTTCTCTATCGAGTAAAAGTTATATCGCGATACATATCGTTATCGTTCTATCGCCCAGCTCTACCTAGAGGTAGGAGAAATAATAAAAACCAAAGGCCCCAGGAGAGAGCCTTGGGGAACACCAGAGTTAACTGGTGTAGACAGTGAAAAGATCATTTGAGGTGTTTCTGTACTATGAAATGAATGAAGCCAGATTCAAATTGTTCATACAAGTTATTTCCAGGGGGGCGTCTATGAACCTGTGTAGCCACTCCTTTTTTTTTTACCTAAAACCTTCGATTAGTTCAGAAAGCTCTCAATGCTCCCCCCAGCAAGCTACCGGCTTCAGTGTCTATAACCCAGTGTGAACTCTCAGGTCATCAGGTGCAGATGTTTTAAGTCTTCCCATGATGATCTAAGTGTGCTGCAGGTGCTTTCAGTTACTGTAGTCCTGTTCTTTGGCACAAGCTTCCTGCTGAGCTGAGGTGTGCATTTCAAAAACAGACTCAAACCATTGTGTTCTCACAGTAGCTGTCTGTGTGTGTGCACATTTGTAAACTTACACCTTTTCTTGTCTTCATTGTAAACATATATAGGTTTTTATGTTTGCTGTTGGGAACGTGGATTTTGAATGTGATGAAATGTGTCATTTAAACAAACTTGCTATCGCCACTGAACTGCTTAATTCATCAAACAAAGGATTTCTCTGTATTACAAATCAATTAACAATTAACATGCACACTGATAAAACTTTCAGTAGTGCTGCTTTAGCCTGTGTGAAACAGACACAGTAACGTTTTTCAGGGCAGGACTGTGTGTTTGCTGCCAGTGTAACAACTCGAGAGGCTCAGCCTTCACCTGGTAGTCAGCCAGAGATGACTTCCCACGATCCACGTCCACAGTGGGTTCAGTCAGCAGCTCCATCTTCTCTGACATGGCATTCAGCTGCTGGATGAGCAGCTCCAGGTGAGAACAGAAGACCTGGAACATACAGTACAGGGAGTGCAGAATTATTAGGCAAATGAGTATTTTGTCCACATCATCCTCTCCATGCATGTTGTCCTACTCCAAGCTGTATAGGCTCGAAAGCCTACTACCAATTAAGCATATTAGGTGATGTGCATCTCTGTAATGAGAAGGGGTGTGGTCTAATGACATCAACACCCTATATCAGGTGTGCATAATTATTAGGCAACGTCCTTTCCTTTGGCAAAATGGGTCAAAAGAAGGACTTGACAGGCTCAGAAAAGTCAAAAATAGTGAGATATCTTGCAGAGGGATGCAGCAGTCTCAAAATTGCAAAGCTTCTGAAGCGTGATCATCGACCAATCAAGCGTTTCATTCAAAATAGTCAACAGGGTCGCAAGAAGCGTGTGGAAAAACCAAGGCGCAAAATAACTGCCCACGAACTGAGAAAAGTCAAGCGTGCAGCTGCCAAGATGCCACTTGCCACCAGTTTGGCCATATTTCAGAGCTGCAACATCACTGGAGTGCCCAAAAGCACAAGGTGTGCAATACTCAGAGACATGGCCAAGGTAAGAAAGGCTGAAAGACGACCACCACTGAACAAGACACACAAGCTGAAACGTCAAGACTGGGCCAAGAAATATCTCAAGACTGGTTTTTCTAAGGTTTTATGGACTGATGAAATGAGAGTGAGTCTTGATGGGCCAGATGGATGGGCCCGTGGCTGGATTGGTAAAGGGCAGAGAGCTCCAGTCCCACTCAGACGCCAGCAAGGTGGAGGTGGAGTACTGGTTTGGGCTGGTATCATCAAAGATGAGCTTGTGGGGCCTTTTCGGGTTGAGGATGGAGTCAAGCTCAACTCCCAGTCCTACTGCCAGTTTCTGGAAGACACCTTCTTCAAGCAGTGGTACAGGAAGAAGTCTGCATCCTTCAAGAAAAACATGATTTTCATGCAGGACAATGCTCCATCACACGCGTCCAAGTCCTCCACAGCGTGGCTGGCAAGAAAGGGTATAAAAGAAGAAAAACTAATGACATGGCCTCCTTGTTCACCTGATCTGAACCCCATTGAGAACCTGTGGTCCATCATCAAATGTGAGATTTACAAGGAGGGAAAACAGTACACCTCTCTGAACAGTGTCTGGGAGGCTGTGGTTGCTGCTGCACGCAATGTTGATGGTGAACAGATCAAAACACTGACAGAATCACTGGATGGCAGGCTTTTGAGTGTCCTTGCAAAGAAAGGTGGCTATATTGGTCGCTGATTTGTTTTTGTTTTGTTTTTGAATGTCAGAAATGTATATTTGTGAATGTGGAGATGTTATATTGGTTTCACTGGTAAAAATAAATCATTGAAATGGGTATATATTTGTTTTTTGTTAAGTTGCCTAATAATTCTGCACAGTAATAGTCACCTGCACACACAGATATCCCCCTAAAATAGCTAAAACTAAAAACAAACTAAAAACTACTTCCACAAACATTCAGCTTTGATATTAATGAGTTTTTTGGGTTCATTGAGAACATGGTTGTTGTTCAATAATAACATTATTCCTCAAAAATACAACTTGCCTAATAATTCTGCACTGCCTGTACAAGAGCAGATGCTGCTGGTGCAATAAGCTGTACGTTTTACGTCCAATGGATGATGATCTGATTAGTCGACTAATCGCAAAAATAATCTGTGACTAGTCGACTATCAAAAATAATCGTTTGTGGCAGCCCTACAGTACATATTATTCATGGTGCTTTTAATCATATAATGGTTGAAATATTGGAATACACAGATACATATCATTGAGAAATTCAAACAAAGTCACACAGTACAGAACAAGCCTGGCAGAGGAAGGAAGTGAAAGATTTAAAAGATTCTGGAAAGAAAACCAGTGAGAGATGTCCAAAGACCCCAGAACTAAGGATGGGTATTGATACGATTTTCATGATTCCGATTCCATTTTCGATTCAATTCTTTATCGATTCTTTATTGATTCTTTTTTAAAAAGGAGAACACTAAGGTCGATTAGCTTAGAACTTTGTTTTATATCTTCTCTTTGAACAAGATAGAAATTTAGGAGTAACATGGCCTTACAAACCCAACAGTGACATCTTAAGAGATCCAGCCTACGGCTCTTCAGTGGGTGTCACAGGGCCCCCAGGAAAAAATTGTAAATGTAAAATAATAAAATAAATATTCTTCTGTAGCAATTACACAAGAATATCCATTAATGTCCCTGCCTACAATTAAACACATTTACTTACTGAAAATCATCTGCTGTGGCAAACGGCTGCAAGCCTTTGACCACAAACTGAGTCTCTGCTCGGTGACATTCGTCTATCCTGCCTGAAAGGAGACGCTACCGGCAGACTGCAGCGAGAGCTGCCAGCATCTGAGCCAGACTCTGTCTCATCATGGTCACTAAATGCACAGTAATGGCAGGTTTGTAATAAGGCAGATCGCGCTAACATAATATGCACTGTTGTTGATTATTTACCTGCCGCATTAACGGGAGAGGACGTGCAAACGTTACCGCTGCTGCTGGGTTGAGATTCATGGAATTAAAAAAACGACATTCATTTAAGGTCATCGTGTGTTTTGTGAGCAAATGCTTTTGCATATTCGTAGTGTTTCCTCCCTTAAATGAAATATAAATATATATAAATACCTTGGAGTACACATTGACAATAAACTGGACTGGGCTAAAAACACCACAGCACTTTACAGGAAGGGCCAGAGTCGTCTCTATTTTTTGAGGCGACTGAGGTCCTTCAACATCTGCCAGAAAATGCTGAGGATTTTCTATGAGTCTGTTGTGGCCAGTGCGATCCTCTATGCTGTTGCATGCTGGGGGAGCAGGCTGAGGGCAGCAGATGCCAACAGACTCAATAAACTGATCCGTAAGGCCAGCAATGTTGTGGGGATGGAGCTGGACTCCCTCAAGGTGGTGTCGGAGAGGCGGATGCTGTCCAAGATAAAGACAATGTTGGATAACACCTCCCACCCACTCCATGACATGTTGGTCAGTCACAGGAGCTCGTTCAGTGACAGACTGAGATTACCGAAAAGCACCACTGAACGACACAGGAAATCTTTCCTGCCTGTGGCCATCTCCCTGTACAACGCATCCACTTAACACACTGTTTGCTGCTACAACTACACATGTTTCTTTTCCAGCTATTTATTTATGAGTGACTTATGTATGTATGCATGTATATATATGTATATATTGTACTATTCTTAGTTAGTGTATTGTCTGTCTTGTCTTAATGTTGGTTTAAAATGGAGCACTGTAACAAAAAATAATTTCCCCCAGGGATCAATAAAGTATTCTGATTCTGATTCTGATTCTTTGCAAGTATTGCAAGTTGCCCTGTTGTCATCCGTTCTTGTAAAGTATAACCAAACTTTTGAGCGTTTGAGCCACTGTGTTTCCTGCCAGGTAAATGATGCTCCGCAACGTGGTGACGTCATTCGGGGCGACTGGAATCGATAAGGGAATTGTTTGCAAAAACGGCAAACACTTCCAAGGAACTGAAACAGTGGGAACTGGTTCTCAACAAGAACCGGGTTTTGAAACCCATCCCTACCCAGAACAGCTGCAAAGAGACTAGTGAGGGACTTAAAGAGTGGAGGAAAGCTAGGAGACATAACTTAAACATAAAAACAGACTGAATTACTAGAACTTTAAGTCAAGGTTATAAAAAACTTCAAACAAAAGAGCAAACATTATAACTTAATACTGTTGAGTTCTAAGGATATCAGCAGTTCAGCTGATATTTGTTCACCTATTATAAAGCTAAGTTATCATAACTAACTGCCTGACGATGGATACAACAGAAACAGGAGAACAAACCAGCTGCTCTCCGCTGAACGATTCATGATGTACTCTGAGTGGCAGGGGAGCAACATGAGGACACTGTCACGGTAAATGTGTCGCAAATGTAAGAAAAACATCTGAAGTTTTTAAATTTTCTGTTTAGTTTTTGTGTGTGTGTTTTAAACACAGTAACGGCTTCAGCCTTGTTATTGTTTGGTGGCCCTGGTCCTTTTGCGCGAGCCACTATGATGTGTTGACGCATATGAATGACTTTGAGTTTGCTTGTGCTGCAGTTAAAGTGAAGCTTAGAGGATAAAATGACACAGCTTTTCAATAAGAAGGCTGAAGACCAGACTGTTGACCCTGGGGCTTTGGGTTTTGGCACTGATGCCCGTGATAGGTTCACCTTTCCAGTCAAGGCTTAGTGGACCTTTCACTATTAAAAGCACTTTATTAGACAGGGACTACTTGATGCAAACACCAGAGAAGAGGAATAATCAGTGGTCATGTAAACCTCTTAAAGCGCCATAATACTGCTACTTCTCTTCCTGAACTAAGCAGTGATAGCCACTCCATACAAAACCCTACACTGGCTTCATTAGTGACATCTGCCATAGCAGGAGTTTAATCTGTTGATGACTTTCAGTCTGAAAAATTAGTCACAGATCCAACTGCGTCCCTACCTTGATGTGTTGCATCAGAGAGTCACTGTGCTCCTGGCCCTCCAAGCTCTCCTTTGGATTATCAATCAGGCTGAGCCCACACAGCCGGTCCACCAGAGTCTCAGCCTTCTTGAGACTAGGGCGACCCAAGCCACCGTCAGCATGCCCTACGTAAACCGCTGCTGACGGAGAGAGAATAGTTTTTGTTTGTATTTTCCTTAAGATCAGAAATCTCAAAATCACACACTTGCAAACCCTGACAATTAATCCGAACTCTTTTGGATAAAGAGATGGAAATATATCCATTGCAGTGAAGGTAATTTGATTCTTTAACTGTGTACAGGGCTACAATCTAAACATCCTTACAAATATTTATTACAAATACCTGTTGGAGGAGCATTTTTGTGCTCTGTGCTCCACTTTTTAAAGTCATTTCTGTCTTGTTTGTCCTCCTGGAGCTCCTTGACTTTAGTCCTTTCCTCTTGTTTTCCTGACAAGCTGATAGAAGAGGGCCAGGAGGTGGTGCATGTTTCCAGAGAGTCCCAGTTAGCTGTGACAGGCCAGCTCAGCTGAGCTGTCATCTCCCTCACCTGCACACAGGGACCACAGTGATGATGTGATGCGTTTTGCTACTTTAGCAAGAATTGCTAAAGGAATGCACAGTAAAAATACAACGTTGTGAACATGATTAGCAATGATGTAAAGCAGCAGTCCCCAACCCCCGGGCCTCGGGCCGGTACCGGTCCGTGAGTCGTTTGGTACCGGGCCGTGAGAGTTGAGGCTCAGGTGTGAAATGTCTGGTTTTCAGGGTTTTTATCGGTTTTCAGCGTTATTTTGTTATCGTTTTTATCGTTTACTCGTTTTTTTCTGGGTCTTTTCACGTGTGTTATGAATAAATCTTATTTTTTTCGGTACCGGTACTAGTTTTATTTTGTTGTATTTATCCGCAACACCTTAAAGGCCGGTCCGTGAAAATATTGCCGGGCATGAACCGGTCCGTGGCGCGTGTTACACCCCGGCCTAGGCAACCGGCGTGCAACGTATGAAAATAAAAATAAGAAAAAAAACACACGAGAAAAAAACTAAAGCTCTCCACCAAAATCCCAAAACGAAGGTGTCTCAAACGAAAATATTAACAAACCCATTCACAGCTATTTACAACAGACTATTTATTTACAACAAAACACCAAACTATTTACAACACGGGGGAGATCGCGACCATGACCAACTGACACACAGGGCTTAAATACATAGAAGGAGCAATCAGGGAATAGACCACAGGAGGGAAACACAGCTGGGGCAAATTAGACCTGACGAGACAAGGAAACGTAAACTGAACACACTAAGATAACAACAGACCTTCAAAGTAAAACAGGAAACACATGACAGTCACGCAAAAACAAAACACTGACAACACCGAAACGTAACACGCGAAAAAGGTTGGAGACCGCTGATGTAAATGGTTCTGCTTGCACAATCACCAGAGTGGTAAAGTCAGCGTACATATAGTACTGACCTGTCTGGACAGGAGCTGCAGCTCCTCCACCTGGTCTGGAAGAGGCCGGAATTCCTCATCCAGGTCCCCGTGCACACACCTGGACTGTCGAAGTACACTTTCAGAGCGTATGAAAGCAGAAAAGGTAGATGTGGATCGCATATGGTGCTGATCATTGAGACTATCATTAACAAAAGGATTTCTTTCCCCTCCATCCTCACTGCAGTCCAGACAGTCCGAGGACAAAGAGAGCAGGGATAGTGGTTCACCTGAAGATCTAGTGATAAACTGCAGGTCAGGTGACATATAATTCGAGCTGAGAGCGATTCTTTCACTGCTCTGTCCTCTTGCACCGGTTGAAATGTCCAACCCTGGCAGGCTGGTGGAACTACATAGGTGGCCCATTGCAATTCCTGAGTCCTGCAGGTTGAGGTTTGTCTGAAGGCTGTCATCCTGAAGGCTCTTGGAGCTGTCCCATTCACTGTCTACCTGTCTTGGTCTTAGTGGGTAGGTGTAATCCAGCAGTTCCTGGTACTCCTTGTTTGGGTCCCATGCTGTGCAGTGCCTGTTTGGAGATGGGGGCAGAGTTTCAGGGATGGCACAGGCCCAGTAGTCTGCCTGATAGGGAGACTTGGGAATCTCTTTGGAGTTTACTCCAAAAGAACACAGTTTTCTTTCTCTCCAACTTCTCTCCCTCCGGCTCTCTATCACACGCTGAGCTTGGCTTCGTTTGTTTGAACAGGGGCTGTACGTAGGATAAAGGACCGTGGAGGTCAGTCTGGGCTTCGGGGGAAGGTCAAGTCCACAGACTTTAAAGTTAGACCTTGAGAGGCTCTGCTGAGCCAATCTGTTTCCAGGGAAAGATGTTCCAAATGTAGCGGAGTCCTCATGGTGCAGCTCTGAAACACCCAAGGGTGAGCCCAGGTCTTCTTCAGAGGTAGAGGGAAGTGATATTTCAATGGGAGACGGGCTAAGTCTCTGTGGGATGAGCTCCTCTCTTGGTTTGGGCAAGAATTTAATATTATGATGTTCACTTCTGTCCTGTTGTTTCTCCTGCAAGAAAAATACTGTAGCATTATAAACCTTATTATTGCATCAGAGTAAAAGCTTCTGGCATTTAGTCGTTTACATCAGCTTAGACGTTTAAGCTACAAAGTGATGAAGAGAATAATAGAAAGTGACAAGGATGGCATACATTCTTAAGTGAGCAGTCATTTATGGATAAATGAGGAGGTTAAAGCCCTGAAATACTGTACATTTACATTTCAAGTTCCATCCATCCATCCATTCGCTTCCGCTTATCCTTTTCAGGGTCGCGGGGGGCGCTGGAGCCTATCCCAGCTGTCATAGGGCGAAAGGCGGGGTACACCCTGGACAGGTCGCCAGTCTGTCGCAGGGCCAACACAAAGGGACAGACAACCATTCACACTCACATTCACACCTAGTGGCAATTTGGATTATCCAATTAACCTATCCCCACAAACTGCATGTCTTTGGACGGTGGGAGGAAGCCGGAGTACCCGGAGAGAACCCACGCAAACACGGGGAGAACATGCAAACTCCACACAGAAAGACCCCGGCCTGATGGTGGAATTGAACTCAGGACCTTCTTGCTGTGCGGCAACAGTGCTCACCACCGTGCCACCGTGCTGCCCCTACATTTCAAGTTAAACAACAAAATACCACAAAGATCATTTTGTATCATACATTTATACAACTGCCTGGAGCTTAATTTCTAACCCAATGATTTACTGTCTATAGCTTTAAAGGAAACTGGAGTAGCTGCTGATGACACAGACACACAGGATCAGCTTCTCTACTGGTTATAAATCCACATCATGCTTGTCCCCAAAGCTCTGCCTGTGGGTATATAGAGCTAACGTTAACTCAAAGCTGACTAGCTAATTAGCCCTGCTAGGGAGCTACAGAGTTCAGAGAGTAATTCTCTGGGCTTTCAGTTCTGTAAGGGTGGGAGACGATTATACTGTAAGTACACCTAAGTTATACTTTTGTTGTGCTGGACCCATGTAGAGCCTGTGGCCTAGCCTTCGTGCTTTGGAGTTCTGACACCCAAACACGAGCTGACGGTTAGTCTCTTTGAGGTTAGACATTCCAGCTGATTTAAGGGATAGCAGCTGAAAAATAAAGCAGAAATCCATAATAGGAAGCGACGATACTGAACAAGCCAATCGCAGTCATTGCACTGATGCAATGCGCAGATTCATTTGTTTCAGCAGAGCATGTTGGGATTAACCAGCACATGTGCTTCGGTTCCTTGCCACTGTGTGGCAGCAGCTTCATCTTAGCTGCATGCCAACGGATTAGTTATGTTTTTCACAGAACATTTTTTACTGACTTTGAAGTGTGGGAGGCGGAGATGTTACAAGGTCTAGAAGCAAGAGACACCACATATTTTACACCTCAGTTTATAAAATTCTTATAACACTATATAAATGCGTTTTCATGATATGGGACCTTTGACAAAAGCCAAGTCGTTCTGTGTCTGCTGTATTGTTCCATCTAAAAGGACAAAGATTTTACTTGGAGGTCTTCTTTCTCCATGTTCCTTACCTTTTCCATGAGCCTCTGTGGATGTGTCTTCTTTAAGATGGACACATGCTCTTCTACAGAAAACAGAGGCTTCCTAGTGAGATATTGCCTGCCTGTCAGATACTTGGAGGTTGCTGCCATGGTAACACCTTTGTATGGCTCTTCTTTGTCCCCCTTTTCTATCTTGACTCTTTCAGTGACTTCTGGAGTTGAGCATCTCTTGCTCTGTAGCTCTCTGCAATTTAATTTCCAGCGCTGGCGGCATCCCTTCACTTCCATTGCACAAAAGGAGACTTGCCTCAGCCCTGAAATAACACAAGAAAGAAGCAAAGTACATGAGAAAATATAGAAAGAATTATCCAACGTCTGGTAAAACTAGAGTTATTGTCCTTTCTTATCCAACAGATGTGCTGGCTAGGAAGAGTTTTCCTCTTCTAGGATACAGGATGTCATTTATTCAGCAGATTATGAAGCAAATAATTTGTTGCTGAAAATTTGCAGAACATAGAGCCATAAAAAAAAACTAAAGTTCCAATAGTGCAAGGTTCTGCTCAACTTTTCTTCTGAAATCATGCACAAAAGTCCTCTGATAACTTTAGTCCAAACAACTGATATTTTGTTAATATGTATTGCTGTTGTCGGTTTATGAATGTACAACATGAAGTCACCATAAACACACTTAAACTGTTGCTTTTGATATTTGGAATTTTCTTTACTCATCTTGAAGCCAATCCCAGCCACCGTGGGGCGAGAGGCAGGGTACACCCTGGACAGGTCGCCAACCCGACACAAATAGACCGACAACCATTCACACTCACATTCTCCAGTTACCCTAACCCCACTGACTGCATGTCTTGGGACTTGTGGGAGGAAGCTGGAGCACAAACACGGGGAGAACCACTCCACACGGAAAGGCCCCAGTCGGGTGGTGGGATGGAACTCGGGACCTTCTTGCTGTGAAGCAACAGTACTAATCACCGCGCCACTGTGCTGCCCCAAATGATTAATATTAATAATAATCGATGTCCCTACCCTCACCTATGATCACGAGCTCTGAGTACTGAGCGAAAGAAAGAGATCGCTAATATAAGTGGCAGAAATGAGCGTCCTCCAAAGGGTGGCTGGCCTCTGCCTCAGAGATGGGCTGAGGAGCTCTGGGAGGGAGGGGCAGAATAGAGCCGCTACTCCTCAGTTGAGGTGGTTCCAGCATCTAAGAAGGGTGAGTGAGCAGGCCCAGGTGCATGCCAGATATACATGTATATAAACTTTCAACTGTTATGAGATTTGAGATTCGTTCTCTCAGATTAATCATCATACATCATACGTATGTCATCATACAAAAGGCTCAAACTAGAGGCAGCAGGTGTTTTGGATTCTTTTTTTTAAATTGAACTTCTTATTGCAAAGCAGGAAAACAGCAGTCATGAACATACACATGACAGAGATGTACTTAGATGTATGGAGGTCAAGGGAGTCAAAAAAAACAAACCAAAACAAAAACAGCAACAATAATAAACAATGAAAAAGACTAGCAATCATCCCTTTGTTGCCAGGCCAAATCCCATAAACCCAATTGCAACCTCTGAACTGAAGGAGTGTCCAAATAGGTCCCGGCGGGGTAAAAAAGGAAAGGTTTGTCCTTGAGCGCTGTAGAGAAGGCAACGATATGTGGCAGGTAGCTCATCATTTAGCCCTAACGAGCAAGTCCTTGGACCCAGATGCAGTCGGCAATTAAATATGATGCAAAGCTGGTCTATGAGTGATGGGTGCTTTGGATTCTTAAATTATGTCATTGCTTAATGTTCTGTTTCTGGTCCAAAGTTGTTTATGCTGTTATTCTTATATCCATCCATCCATTCGCTTATCCTTTTCAGGGTCGCGGGGGGGGGGGCGCTGGAGCCTATCCCAGCTGTCATAGGGCGAGAGGCGGGGTACACCCTGGGCAGGTCGCCAGTCTGTCGCAGGGCTAACACACAGGGACAAACAACCATTCACACTCACTTTCAAACCTAGTGGCAATTTGGATTATCCAATTAACCTATCCCCACAAGCTGCATGTCTTTGGACGGTGGGAGGAAGCCGGAGTACCCGGAGGGAACCCACGCAAACACGGGGAGAACATGCAAACTCCACACAGAAAGACCTCGGCCTGATGGTGGAATTGAACTCAGGACCTTCTTGCTGTGCGGCAACAGTGCTAACCACCGTGCCACCGTGCTGCCCCTGTTATTCTTATATATTAATTTAATTTTGCTGCTGTAAACTGCTGAAGCAAATAATACAGTTTCGAGTTTACTTCACTGCACCGCACTCTGTAAATAGATCAGTACATTCAATGCAACACAGCAACAAAACGATTCCCTTTTTAACTCCAGCAGCAACAGGATATCCGCATGTTCGCGATGCATAGAACAAATCGGTTCTCTGACTACATACAGTCATCATCAGACACAGCGTGGACGTGGAGGAAACGACGACAACAACAAGCACAGAGGACTAATGTTCTGTCCCCTCATGACCTCGGTCATGGTTCATCTTCACTAGTCTGTAGTGCTGAGCGTCACAGTCCACGAACGACAGCCCGGATAAAAAAACACCAGCCCAAACAAAACCCACAAGTAACAAAGTACGCGCTGACTCTTACTGACGAACCTCGCTCTGTGATGGAAGTCTTCCACTGTTACACGGCAAACTCAAACATTTTCAGCCTCATAAAGTTTCCTGTTCAAGCTGTATGACACTTCCCATTATTCAGCAGTGTGTGTAAGTCAGACCAACAGCCAGTTATAGAAAATATATTAAAACAATCTATCTTGTTTAGGAAAAGAAACGACAGATATTTACCAGCGTAGCTCAGCTCGAAGCATCCATCCGCTGTAGCTTGGTCCCCAGCCTGCCTCCTTGCAGGGTGTAGTCGTTAGAGCCGTAATGATTGCTGAGTACAAGCCTGTTCAAAACAGTGTTATTAGCATCCAGGTTGTGCCTTATAAAGGAAATGTCGATTTACTGCCACTCGGCTATATTTATTAGCCTACTGGTGTTTTATTATAGCTTGGTATTTGTTGTATATAAAACATATTTGGTATAAGATACATTTCAACGACACAAAAGTAAGTAGTAATTACAGAAACACATAAAATAAAGGTAAAAAAAAAAGCGAATGGGTCTTTCTTACGGTACGTGACTGTGACGGAGCTCTTCTTCTCGCGAGTTTTATGGTCGTTGCCAAACTAACTTACAGGAGCGTTGCTGCCACCTACTGGAATTTGGACGAGAGTGCAGCAGGAGAAAACAAAAAACAAACAAAAGAGAATAACGACATTCATCTTCATTGGCCAGTTATGTGTACACACGCAAGGAACTGAGCCCCGGATATGAGCTCAATGTACCTACAGAATAGACGAACAGGCAAACAGCAACACGACGCAGAAAATAACAGCATATTTTTATGGTGGAGTAGTGTTCAAAGATGCACAAAGTGCCCGTCTCTGTGTGGATATAATAGATTTGGTTGTTCTTACCACAGTGTTGGCATTGGTTGCTATAATTTCTAACTGTGGAATCCCATAGCTGATGATGTCTTCTGCTCATTACAAGAACTAGAGGACGTAACAACGCTGGATACTCCTGTGTGCACTCTTTTATACTCTGCCAAGTGCTGATTTGTATCTCTCCCTCAATCTTCCAGTCTGGACGTACAATCACCTAGTGTCAATTGGATTTAATTACATTTATCATTAGCTCATTTCTCTTCAAAATCCTGTGCCAATCACAATATACTAAATACAATTAATTTGATTAAATCATACATTTTAAAAGTCATTCATTCTTTTACATTAATGGTTTCTTAGTGTCGGAGTAAATCCCCTCCCATCATTTTCACACACACGCAGAAGCCTCCAAGGCATCTTCCCACACTGTCAGTGTGAGGCCTGTCATTAGAATCATTATTATATTTTCTTATTCATTCTATTGGTTAAAGGCTCCTGTAAGTGCAACACTGAGGGAACAGTTCACCCTGACCGATGTAGGGTTAAAGGGGACCCCGCTCTGGCGCCAGGCCTGCGGAGGGTGCCTGGTAGCCGGGCCTTAGCCCATGGCTCCCAGCTGGGTGCCGCCTGAAGAAGGGACATGGGACCACGATCCTGTAACCCCAGCACTTTTATATTTATCAACCTGAACATATATATATGTGGAGAAAGAACCGACAGTCATGTCTTTCTCAGAGCTGTAGCAGAACACCATCAATGTGCAAACTCAAACTCGTAAAATTCTTACCGGTAAGTGATTTTGACTTTTTTGAACATTAACCCATTAAGTATGAGATGAACTAGGTCTGTGACAGAAGACTATTGTGGCTCTTTGAAGTTGAAGGCTGTGTTTAAAGGTTTCGACTGATATTTAATTACTTTTTCATGTGTAATTGTTGCCTGGCCTGAGTGTTCAGTTAGCTCTGTATATGATGGTAACAGGATCCAGACACAACAAACACAACGTAAGTGTGCACGTTCCACATGCAGTGAACCCAAGCACCTGCTTATATTCCTGCACCTGCTTTGATATAAAATGAAAATGGTAGAAAAACAGCGTGGGGGAATTCTTCTGTCAATAGATTAGCAGAACAGAGGTGTCTCTGTAGTCATACTTCTATTGACATCAATGAAAACACAAAGTGTATCTTTGTTGTTTTATTACTTTAATTTGGCAACTTGCTCGTTGCTCCTCCATCACGATTAAACAAAAGACAGAAAACCACTAATGGCTACATACATATCCAAACTGCATCAGTATGTCATTTTACAGTACATCTCCATACTCATAAGGTACATATTAATTTACAGATAATGAGCTAGAAGTCTACACACCGGCCCTTCCTCTCCCAATCTCCATAGCGAGTTGGCTCTGGACCCCGTGGGCCCCCCTTCTCCTTCGTCACAGGGTTCACATCATCAGGGAACTCTGAAAAAATAAGAGTAATTGAGATCTTCAGTGACAGTTTTCCTTTTCTCAGTTTACAATAAGGTGAGTTTCAGACCTTTTGAAACCTCTAGACCAGGGGTGTCAAACTCCAGTCCTCGAGGGCCAGCATCCTGCTTGTTTTTGAGATATCCCTGCCCTACCTGCTGTTGATCACCTGGATCAGGTGTGCTTTGCCAATAAGAAGCTAAAAGGACAGGTTAGTTGGAAAACAAGCAGGACAGCGGCCCTCGAGGCCTGGAATTCGACACCTGTGCTGTAGAGCAATTTGTAATGAAAATGCATATTAAATATAAAAATATACCTTGTCTAAATAAACGCACTGTCCATTCAAATGAAAATGTTTTGTTAGGAGGACTAAGCACATAGTCTAAAAATGTTTCTTAATATGAAAGTTTGAATCCATTTCAACGACTTTGGCCGTTTCTGATTTAACTTCATGGTCATTCTGGAGATTACAGTTTGCACTTGTGAGCCATTTCTAAACTTAATCCCTATAACCACTTCCCAAAAACCAACATCCCAGACAGGGCCGCTCGATTATGGCAAAAATGATAATCACGATTATTTTCACTGAAATTGAGATCTCGATTATTTGACGATATTTATTTAACGATAACAATGTGTTGAATAATGACTTTAAAAAATAATATAAAATAGTGCAAATACTGATAACAGTGCAAATGTTTGCAATATAAGAAATAAATGTAAACATCTATGTTTAGTGAGCTTTGCAGTGTTGCTCTGTGGTGCAGCTACACTGTAGCAAAGTTTACACACTGTGTCTACTTGATCCAGTCTGACTGAACCCATAATGTTTCCACACCACTGAAGGTTTTTACCTCTTTTTAACCAACGGCAGTCACTCTCCTCTCCAAATAACTTCTGCTTAGCTTTCCGAGCTTCCCTCGGGTCCTCTTAATTGTTGTGACGCGTGTTCGAAATGCAGAGAGGTGCGCTCGATTTGCCACACGGAGCAGCGTGAGAGTAAAGCATGAGGGAGGGGCTAATAATCGGCTCAGTCATTTTTAATGATCGTTGAAAGCCCAGATCATAATCGAGATTAAAATTCGATTAATTGAGCAGCCCTAATCCCAGATGTCGGACAGAACGTGGATGTGACTCCTGAGTTTGTGTGTTCCAGTAACAACGTTTGAAAAGTGAGAAAAAACCATAGCATGCTCATAAAAACATTCATGTATAACTACCAATGTAGCATACTAGCTTTTAGAGCTTAAACACGTTCATGGACAGAGGCGGCTCAGTGTGCTGCTTATGGCTCACTTATTTAATCCCAAACAGTGGCAGTACAGATGAAAGTTTTACAGTCCCACTGCTGTTTAAACTCACTACCACCATCACCTTGAACTGGTCCCTCAGGGTTGGTGGGTTGGCTCCGACTTTCTGAATAGGAAGTACAAACTGAAGTTCCAGATTGAAACTCTGACTGGGAGCTCTGAAATTCTGATTTTATTTGGAGCAGGACACGATTCCAGCTGCCACAGGACGAAAGGTGAGATACACCTTGGACAGGTCATCAGCCTGTTGCAGCGCTAACAGAGAGACTGACAACCATTCACACTCACATTTACAACTATAGGCAATTTAGAATGACCAGCCAACCCAACTCCACTAACTGCATGCTTTAAGACTGCTGGAGGAGAACCCAGTACAGTGCTAAACACTGTCCCACACACACGGCCAATTAGGCCACGCGGTCATCAACAGTTTTACTCTCCTGTTTTATCTTAATCTCTGTTCGTGTTTCGAAAAACAGAGACTGTAATAAAGAAACAGCACTTTCATTCTTCATCATCCCTGATTATTAACAGTATTATTTACAGTTTGTTCGCTGATCACTTTGGTTGTCAACTTGTTCAGTGCAGTTTGTAACTGTTTGTTAACTAGATGCAGAAACGCTTTGTCTCTTTCTCACTTTCTAGTACATCTTTGCTCGTCTCTTCGAGGTTGTCAAACCGTCCTTTTGGGGTTTTGGCCTTCTTCAATGGCTCCTTGTCATTCACCGCTCTGCTGGCTGCCCGCAAACACCCTGAAGGAAGAGACACACTCAAGTATTAGGTTCCAGTTTATTCAATGGCGTCTTGTCTACTTTTGTTTTGTTGAAGAGCTGTACCCTGGCCACTTCTTCTATGGAAGGGGCCTGACCTTCCATGATGGTTCCTGTTCTTGCTCTTCTTCTTTCTCAGGTCTCTGCTGCCTAAAATATTCACTATGCATACTATCAGTTGTACCTATCTTCCTGTATACTGGCGTTAACACTCACTAGTCCTCGGCCACCTTCCTTCCACTTAGCATACAGACTTAGGGTGCTGGGTTTGGGGTGAAATCCTCCATGCATGGTAAGGAAGTTCCTTGTCTTGATGTCAGTGGCTTCTGTTTCCTCCTTTGGCCAGTTTATTATCCCAGCAGGGCGTAGATGTTGATTGCCTGGATCTTGTTCTTCCCATTCAGCTTACTCTGCAGATATTTGGTGGTTGTGGCTTTCCTGGCCGCCTCTTCATGGTTTCCCTTTGCCAGGGGGATTTCCAGGTACATATTGCTATCCTCAGTAATGTTCCCCTTTGCCTTCAATTACTACCTTTGCTCTCTTTGTTACCACTCAATTACATTTCTCCAGTCCAAATGACATTCTGATGTCACCGCTGCAGATGTTAGCGGCATGGATCAGTGAGTCGATGTTTCCTTCACTCCTGCCCTGTAGTGCTGTTCGCCGCATCAACACTGAGTTGCTGCTGCTCTCAGGGTACTGTTTATCTTGTACAGTTCTAGGCACTCTAGAAGCCATGTGTGAGACATACACCTTCTTGTGGTCAATCCAGGCGGTGCACAGGTTGTTCAGTCTGGTCAGTCTCGTGTGGCTGCTCCATCTAACATTAGCTTATGTTTTGCTCCTCTAGTGTGCTTGACAATTCCCTTCAGTGCCCTGATCATGTATTGAAACATGTACTGTTCATCTTAGCACTTATGATGCCTGACAGGTGCTTCCCTATTGTATTGAGGCAGGTTATTGGTGGTAGTTGGATGGGACTGGTCCCTTCTGGGGATCCTTGGGAATCATTTAGCCATTCCAAGTCAATCTTGTCCATCAGCAGCTGGTTCATTTGTACTGCCAGGTGCTCGTGGAGTGCAGTTAGCTTCTTTGTTAGCCTGGTGCTGTCCAGAGACCCTTTCCTGGATATCTGCCACTGTGACGGTTACTGGATCCTGTTCACGGAGGCTGCTGTGGTTTGCTCTTAGTCACTGAACATTGTTGTTGTGTGTTGCACACATTAACACATATCTATGATCTTTCTCAGCTGCTTCTGGACCCACTTAAATGTCAAGAAGTGTGAGTTTTCTCCCTTACAGAATGCAACATATCCCGTCTGTAACTTTCCTCTGTCAGTGCGCCCCAGGGTGGCTGTGGCTACAATGTAGCTGCCATCACCAGTGTGTGAATGTGTGGATGACTGGATGTGTAAAGCGCTTTGGGGTCCTTAGGGACGAGTAAAGCGCTATATAAATACAGGCCATTTACCATCTTTCCAATCAAGAAGAAACATTTATCCACTATTTAGAATACGGACTCTTCTGTTCATTAATTATGTACAGGACCTCCTCCTGGCTCTGTTCTTTTGTTCTGCGGGTAGATGTATTACATAAAGCATTTAAAGAACAGTTCATTTTCGAGGTTCCGTTTTCTCTTACTGAAGCGAACAAACTGACCTGTGAAAAGCGGCTCCACAGCTGGACTCTTCCAGAACAGCTGTCTGGAACACACGCGCAGAAGAGACATCTCTGAAAAACAGAAACCAGCAGTTGTTTTCTATGTACTCCGCCTGCACTTATACAATGACGTTACTGTTTGTCGACTAACATTTACGCAATTTTCATCATCATCTAGCGACGAAAAGTGATCGGCGAGCCAGTGCAGTGCTGCATGCAGCCAGCAGGGGGAGATAAAGGCTAAATATCCGTTTTGATATTGACTCGTCGGTTTAATTATTTAATTAAAATACAGCTTCACGTGTAGAAAATAAGGTTGTGCAATTCATCCAATTTTAATCTGGTTCGCAGTTTTAATTTTCAGTTAAATGAATGAGATCAAGCAGTACAAAAATGCGCGCTTTGCTAACAGAATGCAAAGGAAAGCAGAGCAGCCGCTCCCTGAATCAGCGCTCAGCGCTGCCTGCGTGTGCAAATCACAGCTCACTGATGGACGGAAAACACGGGGTCACTACACAGCTGCGTCCCATCTACGTCAAACAGTTTTTCCAAATTTGTCCGATAAACCCACCGAGGATGGAAGGCTTAGGAGAATGTTCACAGTACAAGACAAGATACACGATCTCCTGCAACACCTGAACTGTACACGTGATCTCACAGCTGTGGAGGACTTTTCTGTTTTATTTACATCACACAGGTACAATGAATGGAGTGTTATTTTTACGTGCAACAAAAGTATTTTTTCCCATTAAACTTAAATAATCATGACAAATAGTCCCGATCTAAACAGTGATAAAAGAAAAATTAAATATACAAATACAAAACAACAGCAATAATAATAATAATGACAACAATAATAAACATATGCATGCCATATTTTTTCTTTTTATCATGTGCACCTCCGCATTTACCAGTGAGTTAAATTGATGAGTTTTCATGTTATTCTACTTTATATTTCCAGTGCACCAAATTTTAGATGGAATAACCTTTGCTGTCAAATTAACGTGGCAGCAAAAGTTATTAGAATAAAAACTTTACACAGTGAATCATAAACAACCAGCCAATAAAATAATGCCACCTAAGAGGTTAAAGGAATGGCAGTCATCATCCCTTCAAAATTAACATTTTCATACAATACCCCGCACCACCACCACACACACACACACACACACACACACACACACACACACACACACACACACACACACACACACACACACACACTATGGCCCTAGTATTGGTATATATTGAAAATATAAAATTTCAGACACGACTTGCAATTAAAATACTTGAACTTTATTTCAAGCAGCAGCTGTAAAATAATTCTTTGACATTAAAGCATGCAGAATGATAATGTAATGATATAACATTATTATTAACAGTCACTTAAAATGCAGTTTCGTTTTGGAACTTAGCCCTCTAACTGTTGTACAGCACTGTGCGCCTGGAGTGTTCAGCTGCCCAGATGAAGAACGAGAAACTCCCTCTGCTCTTGTACTGCCAGTTGACAGTGGAGTCAGCTGTTTTCACAGGACAAAAAAGTGTTGGGCACCTGAATCAAGTGAGAGAAAGCAAAACCACACACCCAGTATATACAGTCCAGTCTCATATGAGTCCAGTTCACAGAGACACTGGCCACAGCATCAGCTTACAGTTTTTTACAGACGCTAGGACACATGTCTCAATACTTAGGTCACGTTTGCAAAACTCCTCACACAGTGAGCACAACAGAAGTCTATGTGGGCCAAACTGAGGACCAGTTATCATTGTTTTGGCACAAAATGCATTCAATGACTACATCTCTCAAATTTCATGAATCATCTTCTCACTCAGACACAACAACGGCCAAAAATCTTTGTACGTACAGGACATTTTGCATGTGCTTACATACTGTTTTCAAAACTGTTAAACTTATGGCCAAAACAATAACACAATGCAAAACTTAAAAAGACAGCAAAATGCAACAGCAATATTTTATTGAAACATATTTTAAATCTAAAAATGCAGTTTAACCAGCCACAGCTGATTCTCATTGTAGATGAACATCTGCACAGGTGTTACTCCTTCAATTGTTCAACTCCTTCAATTCTGGCAGCCAGAAGATTCTTTCCTAGGTGTGTTGCCCATAGATGACATAAGATGTGATGTGGATGAGAACCTGTGGCCAAATGGAGAAGACCGAGTAGATTAGCATTACTATTGTATGTGTATCAGTGGATGGTGTGTATACAAATTCTTGTATTTTGGGATTACTTAGTGCAAAAAAATAAAAATACATAAACAAATATTAACGAATTCTGCATGATGTCTGATTCATTCCAGTAACATATATTGAAATTATAAACAGAGATGTGTCCTTGTTTTACACAAGAAAACACTGTGTAACATGTTGTTAGTGTTTTTTAGGTCATTGTTTTGTGGGTGACAAAGTGTGTTTGTCGGCTGTCAACCTTTGCTAGTGTTCTGGAAGAATGAGTTTATTTGAGACCTGAATGAAGTGTTTTGGTAGTTGTAGTGCATTTTGAATGTGAAATGAGCTGCTTTGCCAAGCTGACGGTCAGTTAGGAGGATTGTGTGAAGAGTTTTGCAAAAGTGACCTAAGTATTGAGACATGTGTCCTAGCGGCTGTAAAAAACTGTAAATAGGACAGCTGATATTGGGACCTTATAAACAACCGACTATGTAAAGGCCCTCCTACCCTCTCCTACTAGAGCTTTTTAAAATTGCTCATCTCCACAGGATTCAACTGTTGCAAAGAATCACTTCAGAGTGTATGATGCAGCGGGCCGTGCAACACCATTATTTTTTAATAATTTTTTAAGTATGTCAATGACATCACTGGAAGCAAACCAGGCTGCAGCATGCGCACACACGCACGCACGCACACACACAGACACACACACACACTCAATTAATTGCTCGTTAACTGAAGGTGCCAGAAAGCCGTTGCCCACTTTAACCCCTGATAATGACTTTTGTTCAGAAGTACTAAAACTGGTCAGGAGATAATCTTGATTTATATGTAGGTTACTCTAAAGCAGGGGTGTCAAACTCAAATACACAGTGGGCCAAAATTCAAAACTGGAGCAAAGTCGCGGGCTAACGTTAATATTTACTGAAAAAAAAAAATCTTCCTCCAGATTTAAGAATGAATCTCTTCTTATGGACTCAAACAAGTTTTTCTGAAAAACTGAATATGGAACAAGCCAAGCTTAATACTAAACAATATATATATTAGCTGTATAATACCAGCAGGCCAGCTCTAATAATAATTTGGTATGGCTTTGCGGGCCAAATGTAATTAGGCTGCGGGCCAGAGTTTGACACCTATGCTCTAAAGCCACACTTCCACTGTCTGGTACTGCTCAGCTCACTTTGATCTAGGCACATTTCTCTGTGTTGTTCTCCATTTAAGACAGAGCTCACTCAGAGGACTCTAGGGTGAGCTCGGAGGCAACACATGAAGCTCACATCATCATTATCTTACTCAGGGCATTTATTCTGGCCTGACCAGCAGGACGTTTTGCTGTGATCCTGGATGTGCAGTGGATTCTTTCGCTGCCTTGTTGTCTTTCTTAAACATAAGATTGGGATGTGTTTATTAATGTATACGTATCACAGCCCCAACATTTTGATTTAATCTGATTTCAGGCTGTTGCAGGGATGTGTGTGTGTGTTGGGGGAAAGGAATTCCAGGAAGCTCCAGTGTGGATCAGCTTCAGCGGCTCAGCACTGATGTTTCTGAGTGGATGATGAAATTCTCCTTCAGCCTTTCAGAAACCAGTCCTGGCAAATGTCACATCACACATGTATACACGCACAAACCTGCTCCTGCAGTCTGTTGGCATCAGTGAAAAAAAGCAGAAAATATCCACATTTATGTTTTTGTTTATACACGAATGTATGAGAAGAACTACATCTGTCTGACAAAAAAATAAGCAAAACAAAATTCAAACGCCTGATTTGCATCTGGAAGTGCTGTGAGAAGTGACTGACAATCAGTGAGATACTTCAACGATAGCCTGCGAAGAGAATTCCATCTACTTAAATTACAGAACATAACACAATCATAGTATTTGAAGAAATTCATTATTTTTTCACTTCAGCCATTAGCGTGTCACACAGGGAAAACTACGGCATACGTGTACACACACACACACACACACACACACACACACACACACAGTGGGCAAAAAATGAACACACGGCAGCTTTGTGTCATTGTTTTTTGGTGTCAGGTCTAAGATCCTTTGCTTTACAGTGGTGAAAATACAGTCTGTAAAAGCCTTTTACAAAAATAAGAGAAAAGAAAATGTAATATGAGCTAAACTGTGGTGAAAAGTGTGTTTTTTGTTAAACGTACTTGTAAAGTGCCATGGTATTTGTTCCCCCATTAATCGGATGATTTTGGACCATATATAGCCGAGCTGCAGTAAGACGGGGTGAAACACACAGGTTTACTCTTCTCACTCTCGCTGTTATTCATCTCAGGTGATAAAATAAGTGCTCTTTTATGCTGCTGTAAGCCAAAATTCATTTCATGTGCATGACATAGTGTAGGATAATATGGAACACAAAAAGGTGAAAACTTGTGTCCAGCAACACAAGTCAACAGATGAAAAGTGGCAGTTACATCACAAACTGCTGCGAGGGGCTGGATAGACACTGATTGCAGAAGCATATTCTTTTTGTAAGAGACCCCATATGAAAATACGTTATTTAGCCATTAATCATTTAGTCTCTTTTAGGAAATTACAGTAGCTACAACAACTCTTCGATGCCACTCTGTAACACTGTCCATCAGTACTCCTCCAAATTATTCCCGAAGATTAAACCTTGGTGTCTGCAGAGCTGGATTCACTCCAGACCACTGAAGGATCCACCTCAGACTGTGATCCCCATTAAGAGCGAGTAGTGCTGGGGGACTCTGTCTGATGGCGCTTCAATGTCTGTCTGACAGTAGATGGGTGACAACAAGAACAGGGACATGACCTTGCATGTAGGCTTTAGCCAGCTTCTCTGCTATTAAGCAGTCTCTCGGACACCCTGCTGGATGGTTTGTGCTGATTCTACTCGCAGGCAGTTACGCTGCTTATCTTTGCGGTATTCTCGTTCCATGGCTGCAGGCTCTGCAGAGCAAATAGAGAGCTGTTCTGTAGGCACAGCGGGTCTGGGGTCACGGGTTGGTTGATCGTCTTCTGGAAGGCCTCCTGCTGCAGCTGCATGAGGATCCGATTGGCCTGCTGCCGCTCAGCCTCCCGCTCTTCCGCCGTTTGCCGCCTGTATCAACAACAGAGTGACATGAAATCGAGCACAGATTCAGCACAGTGTACAAACACGAGCTGTGACACTCCGGGGGATCAGAATCAGGCTACATCGGTTTGTTTTGGGAGAGACACAGAGAATTTGGAGAGTTATGCTGTATGTTTTCATGTAGCTCAACTGTCTAACTAAAATAGGCTAATGCAAACAGTTTCTTTCAAATATCAGTGATGTTTGATCTTTAATAGTTATTATTATGAAAATGTTTTCTGTTGCTGAATTTGCTCTTAAAAATGTAGAAATGGGAAAGTAGTATTAAAAGCCTTTCCTGAGCTTTTCTGTAACACAGAAAATTATTATTTCCAGGACAAAAAAAGAGATTTCTACAGACAGAGAAATGTTCAACAATATTACCACATTTTAATAGTCACAGAGCCAGAAATCTTCACAGAGCGCCTGTTTCAGTGTCTCCAAGTTGAGCTATATACATGCCAGTAGCTATTAGTAGGCTCATTTCATTTGAATTCATTTGTCCAATGGCCTTGTTAAATTGGGAGGAAGTTTTCTGCCTTCAGGCACTTCACCACAATCCTGCAATGAAATTAAGCTACACAGCCTCTACCTCTATGAGGATTTACGGTAAATGTGCAAATAAGAACACAACAAGATAACGTCACAAAAGGGAAACTCATGGTGGAGTATTTGGATCCAAGGAGACCTTTAAAAAACACAGATGGTTTTCCTGACACCCCCTAGGAACCAAATAGACACGCAGTCTTTGATAAAGAATGTCTGTTCAGCGCATGTTCGGTAGATTTTGTACCAACGCGTATACACTGGTAACTTCACCTCCACTTGGTGCGTCTGTTTTGGAACCAGGTTTTGACTTGTGCGTCGGTCATCTTCAGTGCTTTGGCCAGCGCAGCACGTTCAGCCGACGCCAGGTACTTCTGCCGGTGAAAGCGTTTCTCCAGCTCACAGATCTGCAAGCGGGTGAAGGACGTCCGGGGCTTTTTCTTCTTCGGCGGTGTCCGGTTCTGATAAGGGTGACCTACACGACGTGTTACAGTGAGGGGTGAGAGGGACACTAAACAGGAGAGAAGGGCAGAAGGACGAGAAAGGAAAGGACAGGATGAGACAGGACAGGGAAGCAGGATATGCAGAGCAAAAAGAAACCGAGAGCGCACCAGCAGCGTAGCAGGAGAAAAGCAGCTCCGTAAAAATAAATAAAACTATTACATATATCACACGTATCAATAGTTTCCTTTAATATAATGCAGAAATCATTTTTTATGTATATATATTTTAATTCAGGGATTGAAAAACCATGGGCAAACCACCACATTGCCTTACGGCAAATCAGCCACATATTTAGTTATAAACAAAATTATATTTTCAAAATTTAAAATCAATATTTTTATATTAGAAACACGGTGCAGTTACTAAACACTAAAATTCCGGAGAGGCAGCCACAGGTTTTCACGCGTATTCTGTCTGTGTACAAATTACTGCTGAGAAGAACGGATTCTTCTCTTCCCCCCGTTTTATTGTAAGTGGACATTTGCTTTTAATTAAAAAGTACCGAGTTTAAACTAACGTTTAGTATTGCTATTTTATCCTCTCTTCCACACACACTCATATTATTCTTTTTTTATTTTAAACAATGAATAATCGGGCTACAAAATGAAGAGAGGCCGCAAAACAGTCTGCCAGGTACATTTACATTTTCATCATAGGAAGGACCAATAAATACTACTTCTAGCAATTCTAATAATAATAAGTGGATACCTGTGAATCTGTCTTTAGTGTAGCGTCGATTGCTCTCCATCCATGGGAACGTGAGCGCTGTCAGGTTGTTGATGGTCCCGCTCATCGCAGGCATGGAAGAGTTCCCGGCGCTCAGAGGCCGGTGAGCGGGGACACGGATGACCCCGGCGGAGTTGACGTTAGCACCGTTCATATTCACGCCCATACTCATTTGATAAGCACCGCCGAGGGAAGACATCCCGCACGCGCTGCCGGTGCCGTTATATCCGCTGCTGTTGCACGTGAAACCTCCGTTCACGCCGCCGCTCGCGCCGCTGTTGTAGGCCAGGTGTCCGTAGTCCGGCTCGTGCATCCTCGTGCCCAACATGCAGCTTTGCTCCACGTTGCTGAGGATCTGATCGATGCCAAAACTGATGGACTCCACTTGCGCGTGCTGCTGCAGGTGCGCCCCCAGTATCCCTATGTGATCCATGGCTTCCACGAGCCGCCGCGAGCCCCCGCTCCTGCGCGAGGAATTTAGGCTGCTTCACGCGCCACTTCCTGAACTCTAATGTATGTGCTCACGCGAGCTCCGGCAGTTCTAGTGCATGCGTCTTTCTGTGTGCGTTTGCAGGAGAACCCCAACACCCCCACATCCCATACTCCCCTCCCAGCGCACGAGGACACCAGTCAAACTGCCAGAGATTAGACAGAGATGAAGATCCGGTTTCAGGCCTGCGAGCTCAACTGGTTAAACAGGCCACTGCTCTCTAAAACACAAATTAACCGCCGCACACGATCAGTTGGAAACAATTGAAGATGTTTGTGCTTTTGGCACTTTTTTTTGGACATTTACTGTGCGGGCCTTCAGGCCTTCAGCCGAATATTTAGCTTAACAACCTGAAACAAACCGTTTGTGCTCTTTCTTCATTCTCTGACGCTAAATTCTGTAGTTTTCATTTGTTCCAGCGCTGGTGTGAATTACCGCAGGGAAAAGATTGAAAATTCAGTTTGGGCCATTTTCTCCCAGCTGCGCGGCGCTGAGCTAAGAGGAGCTGTAGAAATATGAATGAAGAAAACAAAAACGACATTTTTTTTGCTTAAGGGAATTTGAGTAGCATTTACACATTTTTGTTTTTTTTGTTTTTTTAACATTTCATACATTTATCTCAGCAACAGTGTTTATAGACCCCGCAGGTAGAGAAAAAATGCATTGAACCCCGTTACATTTAAATTCTGTGATCGGCCGACGGTCTGACGGCTGAAGTGGCTCCGTGAACTGAACTCTTTGCAATGGCCCCAGTTCAAAGAACACAACGCAGTCAATTTTAATCTATGCTGCAAAAATTGGGAACATTGATAGTTTGGTCTAATGGGCTCAAATATGAATCACTGAAATAAATGAATGGTACGCTGCTCCTTTGTTGTTGCATCGACATCATTAATTCATGTTTAGAGGGATGATGGGACACAAACACCGTTTAACCGAAGCAGAACTGCACACGGTGCTGCTGGAATGTTTTCCCCGCAGACAATAAAACTAACATAGATTTCAAAATTGAAGTTAATACACACAAATAGGATGTTGTTTTTCGACAGTTATTTTAAATATTAACGATTCTGGAAATGATCAATGACTATGCGCGGATTTAAATTAGGGCGATATTTATCGCAGCTTAACAGAACAAACAGTTCTAAATTTATTCAATCGTGGATCGTAGATCATAGCAATATTAAAATTAATATAGTAACTTTTATATTTTGCTTATTTCAAGACACAACTATAGAAACTCCTCGTCAAGTGAATGAAAAATTAAACCGCACAGTTTATTGATTTTCTCTCCTAAAAGCCACTGGGACTTAATTACTTAACGTGGGGATTACTCTTTGATACCTTTAAAGAGTTTTCACTGGCCAGTCGGTCGACATCAAATTTTAATGCCTAGCAGCGTTTCTGCACACTAAAGTGCAGGTCTTCGTTTAAAACGGGACCGATAATGAACATTAGGGGAAAGGCTGCTAAATTACAAGGATCAAATGCAGTAGCTCACTAATACAACGCAAGACTGAACTTAACTCCAAGCGTGGTTTCAAGGAAATCAGTTTTGGAAGTTTTATCTCTTCATGAAAAGCAGCTTTAAAACGGAATACTGCACTAAAACACAGCTGCTGTTTTTTGGAAATACATTTCCTTGAACTAAAGTGATTTTCAGAAATAATTTTATTTATTACAAAATGCGAGTTTATGGCTCCAAACATGAACGAGCATTTTAGCTCTAAACTCTGAACTTTCTACTGGGAAAAAAAATCAGCTATAGAAAACTGAGTGTGTGATTAAAGCGCTAATATGTCACTGAGAGGCTCCGACAGTAAACTAAATGATCAAGTCGCCGTTTTCATTTCAGCCCAAAGGGCCTCATGGAGTCTGGAAAAAAACTTGACTAAAATGGAAACAGGCTCTTTAAGCAGCATAAGCAGAATAATCACCGTTAACTGAAGCTGAAAAGTATTGCCTGTAGAAAAGGCTACCACAGAACATTATAGAGCCAGAGTACTTTTACACATTTGTTTGATCACTGCCCCGAGTACTTGTGTCATGTCTTCTGATCTGATTTTTTAATAAGGTTTCTCAGTTAAAAAAATAAAACTTAAAACCTTAGATGACACCCGAATCCTCTTACACTCTTTTTATGCTTCTTTTGTGTGTGTGTTTGTCTTAATTTTTCTAGTTTAGTGTTTATGACGTTTACAGTCATAATAAATAAAAAGAAATTTAGAGAGCACAGTTTCGTGGGCCCCGCAGACTGGTGTTTAATGTTTTTTTTCCTCCTCACATGGATTGGTGGAGCCATCAAAGCAGGCATGTCTGTACCTTCGTTAATAAAGTGTGAATGCCTGTGTTATTTTTAAAAAATCAACCCTATTTAATTATGAAGGGAGAAATTACCCATAGAGACAAAAAATACAACACAGGAATCTTTTGGGACTGTCTCTCCTCTGAAGACAGCCATAAGTCACAATTAGAAAATTGCAGCTTTTGGGAATTCCACAATAGCTTTATTCTTCAGCCCATTGAAAATGGGTATGATAAGGAGGAAGTGAAGGAAGCTTGGATTATTATTAGCTTCAAAGTTACACAGACCCTTATCTTGGGTTGTGACCCTAACTAAGTAATGCCCATGCAAAGACCAAAGTTAAAATAACCTGATCAGAAATCACATGTTCACATGTGTCATATTAAAAAAAACGACCCAGCAAACAACTGATATCAAAGACCTGTATGGTTTAACAAATTGCCAAAAGCTTCCAAGTAGTGAAAGCTAAAGCAAATTCACCCCAAGTCAATGCAAAATCTGCTCAGAGAAATTGCAAAACTGCATTTGCTAAATCTTAGACTCTACAGACCCCAGTTAACAGGTTGAATTCAGTTCAGTTTCACTCATATAACACCAAATCATAACAACATTTGCCTTAAGAGACTTTATATCAAGCTCAAGAGGCACCCTTGCTGCAGGAAGGAGCGCTTTCACAAATCATTCATCCCAACAGCAGTTAGACTCTATAACTCCTCAATCACAAAGTCATAAGTAACTGGACATTGTGGACATCCACGGACACCACTTCATGCATAATGGACCTTCTGTAATAATTATAATGTATACTTACTCTCTCTGCATTTGACCCATTCACTCAGTGAAGCAGTGGGCAGCCAGTAAGCAGGTGCACGGGGAGCAGTGTGCAGGGAAGGTACAGTGGATTCGCACCTACGACCTTCCGATTATGGGGCGACCACTCTACCTACCGAGCTATCCCTGCCCCTAAAAAGATGTCTCCTTCTAGCCAGATGTATATGCTATGTGTCTGGATGTGTGCAGGTATATATGTATGTATGTGTATACATATGTATATTTAGTGTGCACCTGTGTGTGTGTGAACATGTCTATACATTGGACTAGTAGTGGTAGAATAGTTATGTTAAGCTATATAGTTTATGTCTTGCATATTTCCACAACCATATCCATAATCACATACTGTGTATGCTACCGTTGTATATAGTGTATTATCTTACTTTTTAAAATTTTATTCTTTATTTTATTTGTATTTTTTGTATTTTCCTTCTGATATCTGTACCTGAGCTGAGGTAACGCATCCCCGTCGTGGGATCAACAAAGTCTTATCTTATCTTATCTCTTATATTATAAAGTAAAGACCCTACAATAATACTAGAGAAAACCCCTACAATCAGGGGGACCTCTTTGAGCAAGCACTTGGCAACAGTGGGAAGGAAAAACTCCCCTCCAATAGGAATAAGCTCAGGAAGGGGCAGCTGCTGAAAGCTTTTAGGAGTGAGAGTAGGAAGACAGGACAAAAGACATATATGTTAAATGTTAAAGTCTAAACAAAAATCCCCCTGCCCATCGGTCTTTGGAAGGGCTGCTGAGATCAAGTGTCTTCTCTCCAAACAAACAGTCCCCCCATCCCCCCCTCCAAAACACACACACACACACACACACACACACACACACACACACACACACACACACACACACACACACACAAGGCAGAACAAACATGGCAGCATGGCTTGGGCTTGCAAAATTGCATCTAAGCAAACCAAGACTTTTGGAATAGTACCAAGTTTATTTATATAGCAAATTTAAAACAGAGTTGACCAAAGTGCTGTACATGAAAAGTATACAGCCCCAAGAAAAATTACACTAAACTTTTAGAAAATTAAACAAAATACTTCAAATTAAAATCGAATAAAATGGAAAGAAAACATGATAAATGAATAGCAATAAACACAGTATCTCAGCAACAGTGTTTATAGCCACTCCAAAGAGGGAAAGAGTTGAGTTGAGTTCATTTTTATTTCAAACATGTACATTCACAATCATTACAAAATATCATTCCATTTTTTTTGTTTGAAAAGGAGTAGGCAGAAGTATACACTTATCTGGTCGTTAAGTGATGATGCGACGAGGCTACTTCCGGGCCTAAAGTAGTCTGCGTGTAATATGACTTTTGTGTTGTTAACATGTTTAATGTTATGTATTTTCTTCTATTTAATCTCAAAAAGCTCATTTATTTAAGCTCAGTTTTTAAAACCTTAGGATGTAACTACAGCCCAGCCCATGCAGCAGTATATGAATGACTAACCTCGTATTGTGGATGGATTATCTCAGTTGTTCTCCTGGCTGAAGTTTGGTCCTTTTACAGCATCCTGCCATGCGATTGCATTTGTTCCTGACCACCGAGAACACTCACGTTAACTTTTATCGAGTGGAAAAAATTTAGCTTATTTATATTATGCTAACATAGCTGTGTCGCTAGCGGTCACGTAGCACATCAACAACTGTAGCTTGCCTCCACCAGTGTGTGAATGCGAGAATGATTGAATAGTGGCATTGTAAAGCGCTTTGGGTGCCTTGAAAAGCGCTATATAAATCCAATCCATTATTATTATTATTATTATTATCATTATATATCAGCTAGCCCAACTTCAGTAACCCTACAAACGTCACTGCTGTTTAGTTTTCTGTCTTCATTTATGCTGGAAGTGATAACAGAGCTGTACGTTTTAATTTGTTTCCAAAACCCCGCAGTCAGGACATGCTATATTGTATTTAGATAGAAGCTAGCGAGCTAACTCCCTGCTAACTTCTAACTCCGTTAAATGTCATATATTCCGTTTTCATGGATGCCTGGATGTTAAACTCAATTGTTACACCTGGTAGAGCAGAACGCTGATCATTTTATTAAAGATGAAAGACTTTAGACAGTTTTTCAACTCTCAGTAATGCCACAGTGATCGTTTGATATATGGACCTGCAGCGGAGTTTAGGTCCAGACACTGCTAGTGACGTCAGACTTAATGACCGGATAGTATACACTGTCTCTACCCCTTCAAGTTTTACCTCTCATTCATTAAATTTTCTTTGAGTCTTCAATTAAACAAACAACATATGAAGCAAAAATAAAACAAACAAAAAAAACCCAAACAAACACAAAAAATAAACAAGAAATAAACAAGCCCCACCACATTATAGTTTCTTTCATATAAATAAAGAGATGAAATAAAGTGATATAAATTAAGTGGGGACTTAAATACACACGCAAGGTAATGAGAGGATGGGAAACAGCTGGGAACACAGCTGGGGCAAATCTGACATTACAAGACAAAGGGAAAGCCAAACTAAATACACTGAACACAGGACAAAGACTATCAAAATAAAACAACCAGAAACCAGAGACACACATTGAGATATGGACCCAACACTGGGACCGGGGAAGAATAGCCATGAGAACATAACTAACTCGACATGACACATAAAACACATATAATCTGAAAAGAACTAAGGAAGTGAAGTACAAACCATATTTATCTTCTGCTCTTGCTCTTGACGAGGGCGGTCGCACTTTTCTCCTCCTCCTCTCCCTTAGCTTCCCTGTTTAGCCTCTTCTGTCCTTGTCTAGTCTCGTGTTTTTTGTATTACTTTTCCCTGGAACATTCTCTCACAGTCTGTTCTCTAAAACCTAAAAGAGGAATTATGGATTGGATCAACTGGTCCCTAAATGCAATTGACACGCTTGGGTGAGCCTGGGTGCTGAAGATATCTACCTATTCGGAACCATGGTAACAGGGTTCTGGCCAGGGCTGGACTGGGACAAAAAATCAGCCCGGGCATTTTGACTAGAGACCGGCCCACCAGGTATTATAGGAAAAACCATAAAGCCTTTGAATGAAAACAAACGTCGTTGTGACAGTGATGTACACTGTCTTGTTGGTACATATGTATCAATCTAATAAACTTAAACCTACACCATCCTCCTTATTCTGGTATTCTAAACAGTACTTAGCCGAAACCCAAAGACTGCTTGGTTGAGTTAACTTCCTGAACTATCTACAACATATGGTGGAAACCTGAAATTAAGACAGAGAAGGCTAGAGGTGAGACATGACCATTACTGAATATTAAAAATAATAAATGACAGATTTAGTGATATTTTCATAAACTATTTATTTACCACATCAATAAACAGCATGGCAGGGCAAAATATTTTTTCTAACATGGCAACCTTTTAAAAGTGAAAGGAGACAGAAAGACAGCTGAAAAAGAATAAAACTTAATTGACTTTTTGATGGCATTTTACACAAAGTACTGGTACAGAATCTAGAAAACGTGGGAAAATACTGGCATCATGTACAGTACTTTCTTCTGAAGAAATTATGTTGGGACCCTGAAAAAAACTTACTATGTACAATAATGGATTTCTATAAATTTGACATCAGATGAAAATTTTGGTTGTAAGATTCGGATAATTATTTGTTAAAAGCTAGAAATTTTAAATGAGAATAAGAAAGAAAAGTATTTCTTTGTGCCCCCCTCTCCCTGTTAATGCCCTACCTGCCCCCCCTGGCAAAACTTTGCTAGACCCGCCCCTGCACAGTTACCAGCTGTCAACTACTTAGAAAAGGATCCTGGGGTTATTTGTCTCTCAGAAACAGTTCATAACTTCCCTTCAACTCATTCCTGTCACCTAAAAGGTAAACCTGTTTCTCCATCACCTGTTCAGCTCTGATGATCCAGTAAGGACATCTCCTGGTTTCATCTTCATGTTTCCCTCTCACCACATATCCAAACCGACATCATGACCACACAAAGTTACAGCTGTGACTCCAGCAAACATCAGCTGATACTAGAAATTAATATTAAATAAATTCTAACAACCGCTTATCACGTTTAAAGGCGCTGCTGCTGTTTAACGCGACCTCCGCTAGTTTCCTCTTTCTGGCGCAAAGCGGGAGATAAACAAGCAAGAGAGACGGGACTTGTGGCAGAAACGCCACTGATCATTGATCAGTTTCATGATTGAAGTAGCAGCAGGAGAAGGAGGGGGGAGAATGAGAGAAGAAGAGGCAGCTGACAGCGTAAAGACACAGAATAACTCCAGCTTTTTGTCTTTTTTTTATTGTAGCCTATGTACAGGACAAATCCTGTTTATTTTCAGCTCAATACGAAACACATAATATATCATCACCCCCACCCGAGATTGGGTACATAGCCCCAAGTGTGATAGGAGAAGGATCGTTGAAAAGGACCTGAAAAATAGGATCATGGCCAAGCTTGAAACCTGGATCCCCCGTAGCCGGTTACCAAGATTACGTGAAGTACCCTCAGAAGGTCTGCTAGATGATGTTAATGCAGCACTACGGGCAATACCTACAACCACGATTACCGACACTAACAAGCTGATCTACAATACGGCAGCAGTGATCAGTGAGATGCTTGGCTACAAGTTGAACAGCCACAAGGGGCAGTACCCTCCATGGAGAAGGAGGCTAGAGGGCAAGATCAAAGTAGCACGGAGAGAGGTTAGCCAACTAACAGAGTTGCAGAAAGGTGCGACGAATAAGGTGCCTAAGAAATACAGCAAGCTGTCCATACCTGAGGCCTTGGAAACTGCCTTGGCCAGCCGCTTGAGGAGGTACACCAGAGAGATAGAAGGCAGGAGAATAAACCAGCTGTTCTCCACAGAACCAGCAAAGGTGTACTCTCAGTGGCAAGGGAACAATAAGAGAACAGCACCACCAAGGCTGGAGACGGAGCAATACTGGAAGAGCATATGGGAGAAGGATGCAACCCATAACGGCAATGCTCAGTGGCTAGAGGATCTGAGGGCAGACCACAGCGACCTCCCTGAACAGGGTCCAGTAACCATCACAGTGGCAGATATCCAAGAAAGGGTCTCCAGTATGAAGAGTTGGACAGCACCGGGGCCCGACATGGTTCACGCCTACTGGCTGAAGAAGCTAACTGCACTCCACGAGCGTCTGGCAGCACAAATGAACCAGCTGCTAGTTAACGAGAGACACCCGGAATGGCTAACTGAAGGCCGGACGGTCCTGATCCCCAAGGACCCCAAGAAGGGACCGGTCCCCTCCAACTACCGACCAATAACCTGCCTCAGTACTACATGGAAGCTCCTGTCAGGCATCATATCGGCTAAGATGAACAGGCACATGGGTCAATACATGAGCGGGACACAGAAAGGAATTGGCAAGAATACCAGAGGCGCAAAACACCAGCTACTGGTAGACAGAACAATCAGCCGAGACTGCAAGACCAGACTGACCAACCTGTGCACTGCCTGGATTGATTACAAGAAGGCCTATGACTCAATGCCCCACAGCTGGATACTGGAATGCCTAGAATTGTACAAGATCAATGGGACCCTAAGAGCCTTCATCAGGAACTCAATGGGGATGTGGCGTACAACACTAGAGGCCAACTCCAAGCCCATAGCACAAGTCACCATCAAGTGCGGGATCTACCAAGGAGATGCTCTGTCCCCACTGCTGTTCTGCATAGGCCGGAGCAGTTGTCAGCCACCTCCTGTACATGGATGACATCAAGCTGTATGCCAAGAGTGAACGAGACATCGATTCACTGATCCACACTACCAGGCTATACAGCAATGACATTAGAATGTCGTTCGGACTGGAGAAGTGTAGTCGGATGGTAACAAAGAGAGGGAAGGTAGTCAGAACTGAGGGGATTGAACTACCAGAAGGCAACATTGCAGACATAGAGGACAGTTACAAGTACTTGGGGATCCCGCAGGCGAATGGGAACCATGAAGAGGCCGCTAGAAAAGCTGCAACCACCAAGTACCTGCAGAGGGTCAGGCAAGTCCTGAGGAGTCAGCTGAATGGTAAGAACAAGATCCGGGCCATCAACACGTACGCCCTGCCCGTGCTCAGGTACCCTGCTGGGGTAATAGGCTGGCCAAAGGAGGAGATAGAAGCCACTGACATAAAGACAAGAAAGCTCCTTACCATGCATGGAGGGTTTCACCCCAAATCCAGCACCCTGAGGCTGTACGCTAAGCGGAAGGAAGGGGGCCGGGGACTGGTGAGTGTCAGCACCACAGTCCAGGATGAGACAAGGAACATCCAAGAATACATTGGGAAGATGGCCCCAACTGACCGAGTGCTCAGTGAATACCTCAGGCAGCAGAAACCCAAGAAAGAGGAGGGAGACGAGGAACCATCATGGAAGGACAGAGCCCTGCACGGTATGTACCACCGGCAGATAGAGGAGGTGGCTGATATCCAGAAATCCTACCAGTGGCTGGACTGAAAGACAGCACAGAGGCACTAATCATGGCAGCACAAGAACAAGCTCTGAGCACAAGATCCATAGAGGCTGGGGTCTATCACACCAGGCAAGACCCCAGGTGCAGGCTGTGTAAAGATGCCCCAGAGACAATCCAGCACATAACAGCAGGGTGCAAGATGCTAGCAGGCAAGGCATACATGGAACGCCATAACCAAGTGGCCGGCATAGTGTACAGGAACATCTGTATAACCTGGAAGTCCCGAGGTCAAAATGGGAGATGCCCCCAAGGGTGGTGGAGAATGACCGAGCTAAGATCCTGTGGGACTTCCAGATACAGACGGACAAAATGGTGGTGGCTAACCAACCGGACATAGTGGTGGTAGACAAACAGAAGAAGACGGCCGTAGTGATCGATGTAGCGGTTCCGAATGACAGCAATATCAGGAAGAAGGAACACGAGAAGCTGGAGAAATACCAAGGGCTCAGAGAAGAGCTCGAGAGGATGTGGAGGGTGAAGGTAACGGTGGTCCCCGTGGTAATCGGAGCACTAGGTGCGGTGACTCCCAAGATAGGCGAGTGGCTCCAGCAGATCCCGGGAACAACATCGGAGATCTCTGTCCAGAAGAGCGCAGTCCTGGGAACAGCTAAGATACTGCGCAGGACCCTCAAGCTCCCAGGCCTCTGGTAGAGGACCCGAGCTTGAAGGATAAACCGCCCGCAGGGGCGTGCTGGGTGTTATATATATATATATATATATATATATATATATATTTTGTCCCGTTTGGATCTTTAGCCATCAGAATTGTTGTCTTAAGGCCAAGAAAGATGCCAAGCGGATTTATTTTACCAAGTAGATCGTCATGGCCTTGCCATATTGGTCCATTTGATTGACCTTTATTATAATTATGAATTTATTTTATTTTCGGTTGCTACAAACGGGACAGACATGACTGGGGGATAGGAAAGGGAGAAAGAATGAAAGAAAGAGAGGGAGAGAAAGAAAACCAAAGGGGAGAAGAGACGGTGAGAAGGGGGGGAAGAAAGAAAAAAAAATGCCTGGATCACCTGTGTGGAGAAAAAAAACAGAAGAGAAAGCAAACAACAAAGAGCAACATAATAATAAAAAAAGCACCGTCACAATAAACCAGCTAGCAGTAGATATCAGTAGATACTAAATAATAAACGATATTGTGCAGCACGCAAGATAGACAGCGCACAATGTGCTTTGAGGCAGCAGCCAAGAAAGCTGTAGTCTGCGTCTGTGAATACCCGTGTGTACACCTGTGTGCATACCTGTGTGGATCAGCATGCTTGTATTCCCAAGGTTTCTCCATGTAATGATCTGCTAGGGAGTGTGGGGAGCCAGAGCCCTGTCCTCCAGGGTATGAAGCAGGTATGGAGGAGATCCAGGCCCCAGATATCCAGAGGCCCCAGAGTACAAGGACCCGAGGAGGACCACCAAAGGGGGGGAACCGTGCCACCCTCCTGGGAAGAGCTGAGTAGAGCCCCAAGGAGAGGTCACCCCGCAGCTACGGAGCAGAGGCCAGAGGGGGTTGCAGTGGCGTGCCCGCGGGCTCTGCCGGCAGCCAGCTGTGCCAGAGAGGACCGAGCTTCAGGCCCAGAGGCCAGAGGCCTGAGGGCATCCCACCCCCCGGAAGGAGCCCAGCCAGGCCACAGGCGCCAGGCCCCGCCAATCGGCCACCAGGAGTGAGCCGGTACATACATGAGCGCCCAGCCCCAGTCAACAAGAACCACCAACACACCAACGTCTGAGGGCATCAACCACCGGCAGGGAGTGTGGTGAGGGGAGATAGGCCTCCGTACTTTAGAGGGCCTGAGATGTACCCAGAGAGGTGGAGTCTAAGACCCAACCTGACATATAGACACAGTCGAACAGGCACACGCGGACACAAACGTGCATTCCCACCCCATATGCACAACCAAATACTCGGCACTCACCCAACGTGTAGACAGACACAAATAGACACTGCACACACATTCACATTCTCCAAACATACTCTATATCCCAGGTCCAGGTACCCCCGCCCTCAGAGGGGCAAGCCGCACCTAGACCCAGGAGATGTAACCCTTCTTTCTGGGGTGGAGGCAAGCGGACCACTTCCTTATCTGCAGTAGCAGGGAGGCCCCGCATCCCAGACCCCAGTCTGACGGCCAGCACCTCCTCCCAGCCCCCCAGCCCTCACGGCTAATAGAACTATTTTTTAGATAAAGTTTTATCTCTTAAATCTACTCTTCCTTTGGTGACTGATAGTATGTCTATTTCTGATTGTTCTGCTACTCTTTATCAATTTGAACCCGTTTCACTCTCTACTCTGAAGCGTCTAATTGATAAACTGAACAATACTAATTCTGTACATGATGTTCTTCCATCCCGTATAGTCAAGGATTGTTTTAATGCAATTGGACCTTGTTTATTGTCCATATTGAACTTTTCCTTGCTTTCTGGCTATGTACCTTCAGCTCTCAAACATGCTATAATTCAACCTGTTCTAAAAAAAAGGAACCTTGATCATAGTGATTTTGCCAACTATAGGCCGATTTCTAAGCTTCCCTTCCTGGCTAAAATTCTTGAGAAGGTGGTTCTGCTTCAACTGCAGACCTTCCTGGATGAGAATAATATAAATGATAAATTTCAATCGGCCTTCAAACAACATCACAGCACTGAATCAGCGCTGCTTCGTGTTTTCAATGATCTTTTACTAATGGCTGACAATGGACGCACCTCTGTCCTAGTGCTATTGGATCTTTCATCGGCATTTGACATGGTTGACCATAACATCCTATTGGCGAGACTAGAGCACACTGTAGGCATTAAGGGCGCTGCCTTGGATTGGTTTAAATCTTACCTCTCCAATCGGCTCTCTTCGGTACATTTGGCCACATCCTCTTCTTCGGCTGTACCTGTTTGCTGTGGTGTCCCCCAGGGATCTGTGTTAGGCCCTACCCTTTTCTCATTGTACATGCTTCCCTTAAGTGCTATCTTTGAGAAATACCACATTGCTTTTCACTATTATGCGGATGATATCCAGATCTATTTTGAGTTAAACGATGATCTTGCTCTGTCTTTGAATAGCTTTCGAGAATGCATGTGTGAGGTCAAGAAATGGCTTTTGGCAAATACTCTTATCCTTAATGATAAGAAAACTGAAATTATGATTTTTGGTAGTAATGCCCTTCGTGCCAAACTTCGGGATGCCTTTGGTTTTCTCACTAGTTCTTTCTCTGACACTGTTAGGAATCTGGGTGTCTTATTTGACAGCTCATTTAAACTTGATAAACAAGTGTCTGCTGTTGTCAGATCCAGTTTTTACCAGCTTCGCCTTATTTCTAAGGCCAGGCACTATATCCCGTATAAAGACCTAGAAAAGCTCATCCACGCCTTTGTAACGTCAAGGCTTGATTACTGCAATTCACTTTATTGTGGTCTCCACTCTTCCCTTTTACATAGATTACAGACAGTTCAGAATGCTGCAGCACGCATTCTAACTAAAACCAAGAAGTTTGCCCACATTACTCCTGTCCTTGCTGATCTGCACTGGTTGCCTGTCAAATATCGTATTCAATTTAAAATTTTGTTGTTTACTTTTAAAATTACCAATAACACTGCACCAAGCTATCTTAAGGAACTTTTAAACCCATATGCTCCTGCTAGGGCTTTAAGGTCATCCTCACAGTTACTGTTGGTTCAGCCCAGATCTCGACTGAAATCTAGAGGTGATCGATCGTTTGCTCTAGTTGCACCGGAGCTGTGGAACAATCTCCCAATTGGCATCCGGGCATCTGATTCTATTCATTCTTTTAAATCACGGCTAAAAACATATCTTTTTAAACTTGCCTTTTCTACCAGTTAAATGCTGGCTTGCTTGCAGTGACCTATTGACCTATTGTATTGTATTGTATTGTATTAAATTCTCTGCTATCTTTCCATTATTGGTGTCTTTTATCATGGTGGTACAGTCTTACCTTGCTATAACCTATGTGCTGCAGTTTACTCTTATTGGTGGCTTTTATCTGTGAACATAATCCGTTACTTTTATGTATTTGATGTTAATGTGTGAACTGTTTTATTTTTTATTGTTTTATGTAAAGCACTTTGGTATGCCCAAGGCTTTTAAATGTGATCTATAAATAAAGATTGTTGTTGTTGTTGTTGTTGAGTGAAGACCTCAAACCTCCCTACGCCCGGTCATATGTAGTGTTGCTGTGTGCTGTTCTAAAGTGCATTTAAAACTCAGGAGAGCATGGTACTAGCTTCCTCTCAGAGAGCAGCACGGCTCTTCCCGAAAACCCTCAGTGTCTATATACATTTAAAATTGAGGGTGGGGCACCAGCACGGTGGCACGGTGGTTAGCACTGTTGCTGCACAGCAAGAAGGTCCTGAGTTCAATTCAGGGTCTTTCTGTGCAGAGTTTGCATGTTCTCCCCGTGTTTGCATGGGTTCCCTCCGGGTACTCCGGCTTCCTCCCACAAAGACATGCAGCTTGTGGGGATAGGTTAATTGGAAAATCCAAATTGCCATTAGGTGTGAATGTGCGAGTGAATGTGAGTGTGAATGGTTGTCTGTCCCTGTGTGTTGGCCCTGCGACAGACTGGCGACCTGTCCAGGGTGTACCCCGCCTCTCGCCCTATGACAGCTGGGATAGGCTCCAGCGCCCCCCGCAACCCTGAAAAGGATAAGCGGAAGCGAATGAATGGATGGATGGATGGTGGGGCACCAGCACCAGAGGTGGGTTGGAGTACACCGACCATCCTCTGGATGCTGTAAAACGTGCCCACCCCCAAGGCCCTATATGTATGTGTTATGCGAGAGTGTGAGTAATATGGATGTCTAGGTTGCAGAATAAAATTGAGGCACAGGTGGCCAGAAGGGGACAGAGGGGCCTCCCCTGCGCCCTGGTGACATACCTGCACCCCAAGCCCTGCGTGTGTGGGTGGGTGTGGTAGACCCCCACACTCTGGAACCCACCAGGGCAAGGGGGCATGTACGTTTGCATGGGATTAATGATTAATGAAGACTCTGTCATTTTTAGAAATTCCCACCATGCTGTCAGAGAAGAGCTAATATTGATGCTTACAAGCCATCACTAACTACAGGACGACATCCCCTGGCTGTGACAGTGACGGCTCCCTCCCAGATGCGCTGAACAACTTCTACCCTTGGTTCGACAGGCAGAACGACGTGGCGGCGAGGAAGACCACCCCTCCTCCGAACAACCAGGTCCTGTGTCTCACTACAGCTGAGGTGAGGAAAACTCTACGCAGAGTCAATCCACGTAAAGCTGCTGGACCAGACAACATCCCAGGCAGAGTGCTCAGAGAATGTGCTGATCAGCTGGCAGATGTTCTCACCGACATCTTCAACATCTCTCTGAGCAGTGCCGTCGTTCCCACATGCCTCAAGGCCACCACCATCGTCCCCGTGCCCAAGAAGTCTTCTGTGTCCTGTCTCAACGACTACCGTCCTGTTGCACTTACACCCACCATCATGAAGTGCTTCGAACGGCTCGTCATGAGACACATCAAGACCCTGCTGCCCCCCTCACTGGACCCACTGCAATTTAAGTTCGCTGATGACACGACCGTGGTGGGTCTCATTAGCAAGAACGACGAGTCAGCGTACAGAGAGGAAGTGCAGAGGCTAACGGACTGGTGTAAAGACAACAACCTGTCTCTGAATGGTGACAAGACAAAAGAGATGGTTGTTGACTTTAGGAGGACACGAGGCGACCACTCACCACTGAGCATCAACGGCTCCTCTGTGGAGATCATCGACAGCACCAATTTCCCGGGCGTCCGCCTGGAGAAGGACCTCGGCTGGTCCCTCAACCCCAGCTCCCTGCACAAGAAAGCCCAACAGTGTCTCTTCTTTCTGAGAAGACTGAGAAAGGCCCGGCTTCCATCACCGATCCTGACCACCTTCTATAGAGGAACTATCGAGAGCATCCTGAGCGGCTGCATCACTGTCTGGTTTGGGAACTGTGCCATATCGGACCGCAAGACCCTACAGCGGATAGTGGGAACAGCAGAGAAGATCATCGGGGTCTCTCTCCCCTCTATTGAGGACATCTACACCACACGCTGCATTCGCAAAGCCACCAGCCTTGTGGCTGATCGGACACACCCCTCTCACACACTCTTCACACTCCTGCCATCTGGAAAAAGGTACTGAAGAATTCGGGCACACACATCCAGACTGTGCAACAGCTTTTTTCCACAAGCCACCCGTCTCCTCAGCAAAAAGGGACTGACTGATAAACACGCACACGCACACGCACACACACACACACACACACACACACACACACACACACACACACACACACACATTGTCACTCAGCTTAACTCAACTACCTCAAAACATTGAGACTGGACTGACTAATCAACACAAGCGCAAACACACTGACCTACACCACCAAACCATCGTACACACCAACCTGTAAATGCTCTTTTGCACAATATTATTACTGGACTTTCTGCACTAACTTCTGCACTTCCTAATTTTTGCTGCTACACTAAGGAATGTTTACTGTTCCTCCACTACCTCAACTCATCATCACAAAACCTTATTATTATGTTACATTGTAGGTTTTTTTGTCACACTGTCACTTGCTGCTCTTGTTTGCACATTTGCACGTGCACTTTGTTGTCTGCTGTCTGAAAACAACAACAAAAAAAGTCTTCCTTAGATAGTTAGATAGTTTTTTGTTAATTTATGTTGTAATTTATGTTAGGTCAGTCTGTCTTGTCTCTGCTAGCCAGCTAACTAGGCCTCTTAGTTAGCTAGTTTAGAGTTTTCTGTTAATTTATGTTGTAAATTTATGTTGCATGTAGCACCTTGGTTCCTGGAGGAACATTGTTTCGCCTCACTGTGTACTGTTAAACTGTATATGGTTGAAGTGACAATACAGCCAACTTGACTTGACTTGACTTTAAAGCATTCATGTCGTTTGATGTTTGAGCTGATAAATGGTAGGTTATTACATAGTGCCTGTTCTACATCTATCCAAGGTTCATCTAAGAGGGTGTGTTTAAACCATCTAGAGATGAACTGAAGCCTGTTGGCTAAAAAATAGTGATTAAAGTTAGGCAGATCTAATCCTCCTTTATCCTTGGTCCTTTGTAGTGTTTTTAAGCTGATACGTGGGGGTTTATCTTTCCAAAGGAATTTAGAAATATACGAGTCTAGAGATTTGAACCAATCTTGTGATGGCTTATTTGGAATCATTGAAAATAAATAGTTTATTTTTGGCAAGACCATCCTTTTTATAGCGGCGACCCTTTCCATGAGTGATATGGGTAAAGATTTCCATCTAGCCAGATCATCTTCTACTGTCTTTAAAAGTGGGATGTGGTTTAATTTAGTTAATTCTGAAAGTTTAGGAGAAACATTAATACCTAAATATTTTATATTTCCACATTGCAGTGGGGAAGGAGAAGAATTATGGAGGGAGCAATTAATCGGAAGAACTGTTGATTTCGACCAGTTAATTGAATAATCTGAGACACTTGAGAAGGAATTTATCAATGCAATTACCCCAGAGATATTGGTTTGTGAGTTTTGGAGAAAAAGTAACACATCATCTGCATAAAGGCTGATTTTATGTTCTATATTCTTACATGACCGTGGCTCAGGGGGTTGGGAATCACATCTGTAACCGGAAGGTCGCCGGTTCGATCCCTGGGCTCTCTGTCCTGGTCGTTGTGTCCCTGGGCAAGACACTTTACCCTACCGCCTACTGGTGTTGGCCAGAGGGGCCGATGGCGCGATATGGCAGCCTCGCTTCTGTCAGTCTGCCCCAGGGCAGCTGTGGCTACAACTGTAGCTTGCCTCCACCAGTGTATGAATGTGAGAGTGAATGAATAGTGGTATTGTAAAGCGCTTTGGGTGCCTTGAAAAGCGCTATATAAATCCAATCCATTATTATTATTATTATTATTTTATGCCCTTAATTGTTGTAGCCTGTCTAATTGCTGCTGCTGCTAGTGGTTCAATAAAAATTGCAAACAGTGAAGGGGAGAGTGGGCATCCCTGCCTGGTGCCCCTCAAGAGACAGAAGCTGGAGGATGTCTGGTCATTTGTTCTAACACAAGCTGTTGGGGAATTATATAATATTTT